>NC_040024.1:3726027-3999957 GCF_000972845.2 Larimichthys crocea | reverse complement strand
GGCTGTAGGCACTAGAGAATGGGAGAAAGCGAGATAGGACATGGTGGAGGGGTGAAAAGCCTGCTGTGTATGTGCGCCATTCAGGAGGACGGGCAGCGGAGGGGAGGGGTGCATAATTCTCTGATAAGCGTGAGGGTTGTTTTGCTGGAGCCCTCTGTTCAGTCATGAGGAGGAGGAGGAGGAGGAGGAGGAGGAGGAAGTGGCTGCATGTTGGCTGACGCTGTATGCTGCTGCGCTTCGGGGCGATGGTACTTCCTGTTTCTAGACAGCCTGTATTTTAAGGACACTGTAAACAAGCCTGCTTTTCAGCACGCCTCTTTAAATAGCACGCACAGACTTCAATCACAACCTCCCGGAAAGACGGCGAGCCGAGAAAGTCTCACCGAAAAAGAAAGATACAAAGGGTTTTTTTTTTTTTTTTTGGGAGGGAGGGAGGTGGAGGGGCGATGGCGACGTGAGGTAAACCGATCCTGTGATCAAAAATAAAATCATAAATCACTAATAGCTGCTCTGACGTTAGAAGGAGACGAAAAGTAGAGCAGAGAGCGGTGGAGGAAAAAAAAAAGAAAGTGAGGCAGATGGTCAGGGGCGATGGCATCGTGCCAGGCGAAACAAAACAGGAGCACAGCAGAGAAACTCAAACACACACACACACACACACACACAAAAAAAAGTAAGAAGAGAGGCAGGGGCGAGTGGTACGGCCCGGAGAGAGCCACTGCAGGCGGCATGTGGCTGTAGTGTGCGAGGAGAGCGAGAAAGAGGGATAAAGGAAATGTAGCTAGGCAGGGAGGGAGGATGAGAAGAAGGAGTCGGGGAGAAAATGTAAAGAAGATTGGAGTGGGGATTGTAAGTGGGAGGTTCAGACAATTTAGGAGACGGTCCTGGGAGGGAGGGAAAGCGATCATGTGACTACAAGGGTGGACTGTACACAGAAAAGAGGTAGGCCAAGATAATTAAACAACGAGTACGAGGGGCAAAGGGAGCCTGAAAGACTGTGCCAGAGGTCAAAACCTCGGGAGAAGAGAGCAGTGGACAGCTCGGCGCAGCAGCATTGCCCAGGCGAGACTTGGCTGCACTGCGAGAACCCCAGATTAGCACTAAGCCGATTGCAACGCGAGGTGGGATCAAGAGCAATTAATTTAGCACCCAGATAGTTCCAGGAAGAGGCTGAAAGAACCTTAACAAAGCGCAGATCTCCTGCAAAACTCCTGGTGTATCCTCTGAGTCAAATACTAGCTGACTTAACATTCCTGCTCCCATCTGTTCTCCGCAAATGAGCGGCCTACAAAGAATCCTGTGTAAAAAGAGAGGAGACGAGAATTTTTTTGGAAGGTCTGAAAGGGTGTGTGGATGATAAAAGGAAAGGATAAAAGAAAGATGAAGACGCTTGGCAAGAGCTGACATGAGCCAAAACAAACACCCAAAGAACAGGACATTCTCTCGCAGACAGAAATGGGCTGGCCTGTTCCAAAGGGCTCTCGGAGAGAGCATGCCTCTGACCCTGCGTCACCCATTTTTATTACAAAACAACATCCTGGTGCGTAATTTAAGGGGAAATGCGGCCTACGACTTGATTATTTCTCGTTCGTATAATAACAGGCGATGCACTCGCTTATTTTGCGTGCGAGATCGACACGCGATTAGTGATCAAACCGGTTTCCCAAGCAGTTTATAACGTCTATTTTGCCTTCTGTACACTGGGATTGGTTATTTTTACAGTAATAAGTGCGTACAGTCTGATTCATACGCTTCAGTAAGGCCCCAAAAATCTCAGTTTAATAGTCCACGGGTGATGTTTAATCCACAGAACAGCATCACAGCCTGCAGGACACGTTTTAGTTTTTGGAGAAAGTTATCCACGCTCACAAACAGTGGCTGGATTATATATTAAAGCTGTGTTATGCAGTTTTTTGGTGAACTTCAGGTGTAATAGCTCACGATCTGAATTCATCTACTTATAGTTTAGGCTTTTTTTTATTGGAAATCAGAACCCCCCCCCCTCCAAAAAAAAGGCTCCTCCTCCCACCATGCTTTGCGTCTGCCCGTCTGTCTCTCCCTCCTCTCCCTCCTTGTTCGCCTACTTTATTGTGCTACAAAGCTCCCCCCTTTTGCCTAACTCCCCTCCAACCCCTGAAAACACACTGTCAGCCTCTGACAACACCAGACAAGAGCTCCCCCTAGATACATGAATCCTCACCCCTTCCAGGAATTAATGCCTCTGTAGGGCAAACAACACCCTGCTACATGTTCATACATGAATATATGAACCTGTGGTAGGAATAACGGGTTATGGCTAATTATACCTATAGCCTGAACAATGTATTTTTTATTTTTAATACATCACTGCGATGCCTGCTCATCCACCCATACAGATCAAGAACGTTATCAGGGTACCGGCATGCTTCATTTACTTGGATTTAAGGCGCTCTCTGCGGTTATAAAATGATACAAGAATAAAAAAAAATGTGACAAATTTCTATGAATGAAAAAACAGAAAATGTGAGTGAGTCAACAAACTTATTTTTAGGGCTAGAGCCTGACCGATTGAGTGAGTCAACAAACTTATTTTTAGGGCTAGAGCCTGACCGATATGGGATGTTTGAAACTGATAACAACAGATTTTGGACCACCAATACACCGTAAGCTTTCTGATTATATATATATTATATACCAGAGTAAGAACGCATATCGGATAGCACATATGCTGATATTGATATGTCTGCTCTAAGTCAATAACGGCTGATTTCAGTCAAGCTCCTCAAGATGCAGATTATTTGTTTTAGGGGATGGATCGGCCTTCGAAAAGAAGTCCTCAAAAGATTTGGAAGATTTGGTTTTTATACTAGTAAAATTAGGCAAATACTGACATGCACCATACGCTGCCGGGAGTCGTCTGAATCTATGCATGGATAAAATATGTCTCGCAAACATCAAGCTGCATGTTTCAATTACAGAGCAGTGGCAGAAGAAGAACCAAGAAGATGCTTCACTCAAGTCAAAGTAAGTTTAGGTCCTGCATTTTACATTTTACTCAAGTAAAAGTGCACAATTATTTCCAGCCAAAGTAAAAGTACTCCTTGCAGTAAAGTCCTTATTTTAGAGCGTTACATTAACTGATTTACTAACATGTAAGTAGCATTTCACAGGCAAGATTAAGCCAATTAAATCAATTTTACATCATGCAAACTAAAGAATATATTTCTAAGAATATTTTTCATGTAAAATCTAAATCTGCAACGTTGTTTTAATGAGTAGAAATTGCAACATTTTGCCTTGATCACATATAAAGTGGGGTCCAAAAGTCTGCGACCACTCATCAAAATATATACCACACTGAACTTGAGTTGTAATGGACTCCACAGGATTGTGTAAAACCTTGATGGCTCATGTTACCCCAGCATGATCTGACCGTGTGCCAAAGAGCTTCTTGTGATGTCACTTCACGCTTCTCCGTCTGCAAGCGCCCCCCCTCCCCCATAAATGTTCAACGCGGGTTGAGGTCAGGTGACTGCGGAGTAAAGGTCATGCCGATCAGGACTTCTTGACCTTCTTTGGTCTTCAAGTAGTTCTAGCAAAGCTTTGAGGCGTGCTCTGGGTCATTAACCAGCTGAAGTATGAATCTGTCTCCGCAAATATGCAAACCGCAGGGTGCAACACGTTGTTGAAGAATGGAATGCTACATCTCTTTTGTCAAGATGGAAACAATTCAGTGCAGGTGCCCGACTCCAGAGCAGCCAAAACACCCTCAGACTTGAATATTCCCACCTGTGATGAAGTTGCTTTTCTATCTCTCGAGGAACTAAACATGACGTATTGATGGTGCCGTCACTTTTGGTCTACCTGACTGTATTCTTGATACAGCTGATCTAGTTTCTGTGAAGGGTTTTAAAGCACTGCTCCCTGAGAAACCTTTAGTCCTTTACCCATGATTCGATGCTGAGAGAGCAGCTCTTTGCTTAGAATAACAATTTGACGTCTTACTTTCTGAATCCTTAATTATTTCCTGGTTTAGGAGAAAATATTAGAGGTTTTAAAATGTGGTCTGAGACTTTTGGACTCCACTGTTTAATGGAAAAAATAAATGGAAATACCTCAAAACATTTTGGCAGGCATACTTGAGTAAATGTACCTAGATCACACTGCTATATTCAGACAGCGTGTACTTTTTGTCTGAAGTCTGCTTATGCTATTTTTGAAGGCCAATTTTACCTGCAGTCATCTGAACAGGTACAGTATATGCTACGTTTACGAGCAGCCCACACTTTGATCTGTATTAATTTCACTATTAATCCTAAAACGCTCTGACGATGAAGTTATTTTCTTTCTGATATCACACGAGCATTCTGTGAAGATGCTTTACAAAGTGCTGTAACAATCTCAGATATCACAACTACCACATTTGTGTGAATTCCAACCAAACTACACAGTCACTGCCTCTATGCACTAACCTCCTTGCAGCGGTAGAGGGAGCGTGTCTGACAGCCTTGTGGAGGGGACTCACTTCCGCATAGAAAATGTGGTTGTGCAATGTCTTTGCAACGGTGATCGTTCTCAACAAGAGCCAGAGGAGGGAGCCAGCTGGTCTATAAAAGAATCCTTTGTATAGTCATGGTATTGCATGGCACATGGTGAACAAAGTGATTTACTGTCATACTCTAATATGCATTTCAGCTCTGACATGCACATGATTTTTAAAAAAAATCAGTTTATAAAAACCAGAACATGGTTTAACTCTGTAAGGATACTGCAGATGTGGCATGTATTGCTTGCTTGCTTGCTTGCTTGCTTCAGGGCTTGAATGAGGTCTTCCTCTGCTGGACCTACACCAAAAAGAGACGATGGCAAAAGGGGGCATGTTGATGCTGGTGGTAGCAGCACACAAACACTGGAGTTGTCCCACTTATATATCAACATGAACGTAACATTTTTGTTAAAAGAATAACACAACAGTCCATGTAGGTTCAGTGTCTTTATTTAAAACAAAAAGGCAGTCAAACTTGTGACACAACATGACATGAAAATGTTACATAGTAATAACATAGACATCAAAATTGAGATCACAGTCACCAGACAAACCAAAAATGAATGCTTCAATGGAGACTTATGGCTCTCAATGGGCCATGCATTAACACTGTTTAATGCTCTGCCTTTGGACAATTACATTAACACCAGCCAAACGTTACTTGTTCCCCTGGGCACCACTAACCGGATAAATCTATTGTGTAACAAGCTAAAGGAATTTCCTAGTCTCTGACTGAAGACTGATACTTAAAAACTACAGTTAAACACTTCAACTTTAAGTGAGGGAAAACGTCGCTATACCTTCTTTACTACAGTCACCGTAAAAACAAAAGATTACCAACTCGACAGCAAGCGTTTCTTTTCCAAAATACAGATCAGCAAAATGGCTTCAACTTCGACACCGACGAAGGACTCAAGAAGAAACACTGGCTTAGGGAACTTCCGAGCACTTTCTACCCCCGTCACATTACATTCAAGGAGATTAAAAACACCGTCGTATTCCCTGTTTTCTTAAAAGAAAGTCGACGTCTTTGTTAGATAAAAAATAAAAAATGCGTAGCTTATGTGGCAAGCCAAGTTTAAAAGCCAACACGAATATTCCAGACTCCATCTTTCTCGTCCACAACAAGAAGCGTATCGTCAAACACCGCCATGTTGGAGCTAGCAGCAATAGCCTTTAATTCAGACAGCTACTGTACAATACATCCCCGGTATCACCGTAAACAACACCGGCATAACGCGGTGTTAAGACAAAAGCTGCCACATCTGGAGGTTTAATCGCTAATAATTAAGCCGGGCGTTTTTGTTCCGTGTCGGCTAAACCCGTCATGCTATTTTACCTCAACGCTACATTAAAACACCTGCATAACGATGCGTAAAAACACCTTTTCACAGCCGTCAAAGCGGCGTTAAATGTGTCCGACAAAAGGCCGATAATCTGCACGGTAACACGGACGAACAGCGGGGAACACACCGACCGTTGACGACAAAGTAGTCCGTCGTTAAGCTAAACCACATCGCCAGCCTTAAGGCAAGAAATAAAACATATTTTTCATCTTAAGGTATTTCAAGTTGTAGTCAATCGGCTTCTAAATGACTTGTAATATTCTCACTTGTTGATATAATTCAATTTAGTGAACGGTTAAATAAAAACAGCCGGACTAACGTTTCTTAACCGCCAAAAAACCACTGCTTTCCGAAACGTGGCCTACCGACAATAGGGTAGATTTTAACAAAAATATCAAAAACTTAAAAATGACTAAACAGTACAACTGAACACAAATCACACACAGAATATGTACATGTAAAAATGGTTAAAATCCGTTGAAAAAAAGGCGTTAAATGAAGACTTAAGGCTTCACCCAGACTTTCCTATAGGGCGTACGGGAAAATCCAGTCCGCTGGTCGGCCGTCCCTCGCAGGCGAGTCCGAGGCTTTGCAACAAAGTCCCATCGATCCAAGAATGCAAAGGTCGAAAACCCGACAGCTCAATGTATTTCTAACGTACCTCGAAAATAATCCATTATACAAGTGTTTGAACATGAAAATATCATGTATTTCAACAATTATGTCCCTGTTTAATCAACGGTCTTAACAGGCCTCAGCCCTGAGCCTCTTTTCTTAGAGCCCAGGCTGATCTACAGCGAGACGAAGGGGCGAACAGAGATTTTTTTTATTTTTGCTCTGAGGAAAGAAATTCACATCGGCCACACTCGGCAAACATCGGAAGCGGGGCGGGTTTTGTTGAAATTATTCTAAGAAGGTTCATTTCTTTGTCGCCATTGGTCGTCTCCTTGTTGCTACTTAATATTAATAAGAAAGGGGACCAATCAGGAGGATTTTAATCGAATATTCATATATTGTATGCAAAATAGATATCGTACCACCTACTCTGTTTTAATAAAGCCAATCAGGATGACTTTAGATTAAATCAACGCCCGCCTTTGGTTGTGATTCGTCCAAAAAATAAACGTGCTCTCTAATTGGCTGTGCGTGCGATAAAATTAATTATTCATATAACTGTCTTGAATGGCCAATGAGCGTTTTACTACACAGATCCATGTCCCACCTACCGAAGAGTCAGCCCCTGCCTTTTTGAGTGTGCAACCCCGTAGCATCCACTCAGTCTATATAACCAAGCGTTGAGCCGCTTCACGCTCAGAAGCGCTTAGAGCGCTCCAGAGTGTAGATCAAGAAAAGGGAAGGGAACAGTCGGTAGCCATCTTAGTTAGGACCAAAACACAAATAATTCGGCTATATAGGCAACCGACAGTATAGGTCCCTGGGATATCGCCTTCGGAGACTTTCCGGTCACCGTTGGCGGCCTGACCAGAGTCGTGGTGACTATTTAAAGGCTGTTCCTGCTCACAAAGCGGCGTGCCGAGGAAGGACGCGTCTCTTTGAATAGACAGGATGCACGGACCGCCCTCCGGCGACAGCGCATGCCCATTGCGCACGATCAAGAGAGTTCAGTTCGGCATCATCAGCCCAGATGAGCTTGTAGGTTTTCTTTCTGGGGGTGGGGGGGTGAAGCTGGGGTACTTGATTCTTTTAATTCTCGGACACATCACACATCACTATTTCTTGACTTATCTTGTAGTTTTAACATATATATGTGGCAAAGACACGGTTCTGTTTACAACGGGGAGACGCTCGCTGTTAGCCTAGCCTAGCCTAGCTGTGTCAGGCTGGTGGAGCTTGTGCTAACTAGCATGTAGCAGGAAGTTTGAAAAACTTAAAGCACAACATTCTCCGAAAGGATCCACGCTAATACATCAATTAAACCCCCTTTTTATTCACGTAATGTACCTTGTAGGCCCACCAGTAAGTAGAAATTTTGTTTTGTTTCGTAGCTTTTCGCCGTGGAGAAAGCTTGTTTGACGCTCTGTTGTTCTCTCACACAATAAATTTAATAAAAGGGTAATGTTACTTCAACAAAATCAGATATGCATGTTTTCTTTAACTGAGGTTTTAATGGTTATGATGAATGAAACTAGATTATTTGTTTATGTATATGAGCATAACCTTTATATATCACAGTTCATCAAGTTATTGTTTACTAAACAGTCTTTGGTCAAACTTTATGGTAATTAAATTCACGCTTTGTAGAAATTTAGATGATGAATTGTTGTGGGGTAATAAATATTTATGGCAGATTTATATTATATCACTGACCGTAGAGGATTAATCCAACTCATACACATGGTTTATTTCTCCCCAGAAACGGATGTCCGTTACGGAGGGGGGGATCAAATACCCCGAGACAACAGAAGGAGGACGTCCTAAACTCGGTGGCCTTATGGACCCGAGACAAGGGGTCATAGAACGAACTGGGAGATGTCAGACATGTGCAGGTACGGCGTCATATTTTAAAATATATATATATCGATCGGCTGTCTGATGTCAGGACTTAATGGAGTTTGTTTCCTCAGGCAACATGACAGAATGCCCCGGCCACTTTGGGCACATAGAGCTGGCGAAGCCAGTTTTCCATGTCGGCTTCGTGACAAAGATCATGAAGGTTCTTCGATGCGTCTGCTTCTTTTGCTCTAAGCTGTTAGTGGATTCAGTAAGTATAATTAGCGCGTTACAGCACGTTATGATGAAAATTTTATTTTTTTATCCTAAACAAATAATTTGTCTTGTTTTGAAATGTAATTTTCTCCCGCTGCTTTTGCTTCTAGAACAATCCGAAGATCAAAGACATCTTGGTGAAATCTAAAGGGCAGCCCAGGAAGCGTCTCACGCACGTCTACGAGCTGTGCAAAGGCAAAAATATCTGCGAAGGAGGGGAGGAGATGGACAACAAATTCGGAATGGAACAGCAGGAGACCGAGGAGGACATCACCAAGGAGAAGGTATATGGTCGGAGTCCTTTCGTCATAGCTAATGGACGTTCTCAACATTCACAACTGACTCAACTTATTGTCTTTCTCACTCTCTTCATTATTTGACCCACGCAGGGCCACGGTGGCTGTGGACGCTACCAGCCACGTATCAGACGCTCCGGCTTGGAGCTGTACGCCGAGTGGAAGCACGTCAACGAGGATTCGCAGGAGAAGAAAATCCTGCTGAGTCCCGAGCGCGTGCACGAGATCTTCAAGCGCATCTCCGACGAAGAGGACGTCATCTTGGGCATGGACCCCAAGTTCGCCCGACCTGAATGGATGATTGTAACTGTGCTGCCGGTGCCGCCGCTGGCTGTCAGGCCTGCTGTAGTCATGCAGGGGTCTGCTCGCAACCAGGTAAAGAAATACGATCCCAAAACGGATGTTTAGTTGTTTGTAGACTGCACCCGATGATGATGATAACAACGATTCATCAATTAACTTCTGTCTTAAAGGATGACTTGACCCACAAGCTCGCAGACATCGTCAAAATCAACAACCAGCTGAGAAGAAACGAGCAGAGTGGTGCGGCAGCTCACGTCATCGCTGAGGACGTCAAACTGCTCCAGTTTCACGTCGCCACCATGGTGGACAACGAATTGCCCGGCCTGCCAAGGGTACGCCTGCACTAAGTTAGATTTCTACCCAGCACAAAATTCTGTTGTTTTCTGTATTCTTATGGTGATTTTAATGTTTCTTCTCACAGGCGATGCAAAAGTCTGGCCGTCCTCTCAAATCCATAAAACAGCGTCTAAAGGGGAAGGAGGGGCGAGTCCGAGGTAACCTCATGGGCAAGCGTGTGGACTTCTCCGCCCGAACTGTCATCACGCCCGACCCCAACCTGCAAATCGACCAAGTAGGCGTACCGCGATCCATCGCAGCCAACATGACCTTCCCTGAAATCGTCACACCCTTTAATATCGACAGGTACCGTGGAGGTCCAGCTGTTTTGACTTGTGAATGTGTTAATAAAAATAAAAAAGGCAGCTAATTTATTCTGATGACCTCCGTCCTAGATTACAAGAGCTGGTGCGAAGAGGCAACAGCCAGTACCCAGGAGCCAAATACATCATCCGTGACAACGGAGACAGAATTGACCTGCGATTCCACCCTAAACCAAGTGACCTCCATCTGCAGATTGGCTACAAGGCAAGATTTAAAATAATTAGAACTTGTAATAATTATATTCCATACAAGACGTTTTTATCCTGACTAAAAAACAACATTTTCTTCTGTTTTAGGTGGAAAGACACATGTGTGACGGAGACATCGTCATCTTCAACCGGCAGCCTACACTACATAAAATGTCCATGATGGGGCACAGGGTCCGGATCCTGCCGTGGTCCACGTTTCGACTCAACCTCAGGTATCAAATGAAGACCAGACCCCTCCAGCTTTGATAATTGTTTACTTTGAAACCGGTGGTAGCTTAATAATTGATCTAATTATCAAGCCAGCCAGTGTGGTGTAGCATTTCTAACATCCTTTCCTCGTGTCTCACTCCAGTGTCACCACCCCATACAATGCTGACTTTGACGGGGATGAGATGAACCTCCACCTGCCCCAGTCCCTCGAGACGAGGGCAGAGATCCAGGAGCTCGCTATGGTGCCGCGTATGATCGTGACACCCCAGTCTAACAGACCCGTCATGGGTATCGTGCAGGATACACTCACGGCTGTCCGCAAATTCACCAAGAGAGACGTCTTCTTAGAGCGGGTATGGAGAGCGTCACGAGAGCAGCTGCAGTTTTTTTTTTTTTTGGTCTGAAAGAGTCTAAACACTATTTTTTCTCCACCCCAGGGTGAAGTGATGAACCTCCTCATGTTCCTCTCCACTTGGGACGGGAAAGTGCCTCAGCCGGCCATCCTCAAGCCCCGTCCTCTGTGGACGGGCAAGCAGATCTTCAGCTTAATCATTCCCGGACACATCAACGTGATCCGCACACACAGCACCCATCCTGACGATGAAGACAGCGGCCCTTACAAGCACATCTCACCCGGTGATACCAAGGTACATTATTTAAACGTGCATCGGTTTCAAAGGCTGAAAATTAATTACAGTGCAAATGACCCACTGTTCTGCTCGCTCACACAGGTCATAGTGGAGAACGGAGAGTTGATCATGGGCATCCTGTGTAAGAAATCTCTGGGAACCTCCGCCGGCTCCCTCGTCCACATCTCCTATCTGGAGATGGGCCACGACATCACCCGACTCTTCTACTCCAACATTCAGACTGTGGTCAACAACTGGCTGCTCATCGAGGGTAAGAAAAACAGCAGCGCACATCAGGCAGCAGTTTCAGAAATGACGTGCGTTATATTGTTTGCCGTTGTTTTGTCTGAATATTTACGAGTAAAATCATTTTCTTCAGGTCATTCCATTGGTATCGGTGACTCCATTGCTGATGCAAAGACGTACCTTGACATCCAGAACACCATCAAGAAAGCCAAACAGGATGTGATAGAGGTAAGCACAAAGTATTTCTGCCATTTTTTTCCTGCAAAAATCTGAATACAGAGAAGTTTAATTCAACCTTTTGCCTTTTTGTCTGCCAGGTCATTGAGAAAGCCCACAACAACGAGCTGGAGCCGACTCCCGGTAACACACTAAGGCAGACCTTTGAGAACCAGGTGAATCGTATCCTCAACGACGCTCGTGACAAAACGGGATCCTCAGCCCAGAAGTCTCTGTCTGAGTACAACAACTTCAAGTCCATGGTGGTGGCTGGCTCTAAGGGATCAAAGATTAACATCTCCCAGGTAAAATAATCCACCTAACTAATCGCTACCTTACAGTGAATGCATCCGTGGTTTGATTCACATTATCTTTGACGCTCATCTTCCCTCCTCATTCAGGTTATCGCCGTGGTGGGGCAACAGAACGTTGAGGGTAAACGAATCCCCTTCGGCTTCAAACACCGCACTCTGCCTCACTTCATTAAGGATGATTACGGCCCTG
Source organism: Larimichthys crocea (assembly GCF_000972845.2). Lineage (NCBI taxonomy): Eukaryota > Metazoa > Chordata > Actinopteri > Sciaenidae > Larimichthys > Larimichthys crocea. The sequence goes on along the minus strand of NC_040024.1, from coordinate 3,988,086 downwards.
AGAGTAGAGGCTTTGTGGAGAACTCCTACCTGGCTGGCCTGACGCCAACCGAGTTCTTCTTTCACGCCATGGGAGGCAGAGAGGGTCTGATCGACACAGCCGTCAAGACTGCTGAGACTGGTAAGTCCACGCAGCCGGGCGAGACAAAAGAGAGTCAGGTTGTAGAAGGAAAGGGCGTTTTAAATTTAATTTAAATCTGTTACAGGTTACATCCAGCGTCGTCTGATCAAGTCCATGGAGTCGGTGATGGTGAAGTACGACGGCACGGTGCGTAACTCCATCAACCAGGTGGTTCAGCTGCGTTACGGCGAGGACGGCCTGGCGGGAGAAAATGTGGAGTTCCAAAACGTGGCAACACTCAAACCCTCACACAAGGCCTTTGAAAAGAAGTAAGACCCACATCCATATGTAATTAGGCCTGTGGTGTTACATTTATTGAGACAAAGTGGAAGGGAGTTAAAGTCACAAACCTCCTGTAACTTTCTTTTTAATCCATCTAGGTTTAAGTTCGACTGCACCAACGAGCGAGCGCTGAGGCGCATGCTGCAGGAAGACGTCGTAAAAGACGTGCTGACCAATGCCCACGTGCAGAGTGCCTTGGAGAGGGAGTTTGATAAGATGAAGGAGGACAGGGAGGTCCTCCGAGCCATTTTCCCCACCGGGGACAGTAAGGTGCGTGGGCGCGTTCGTAGACACACCAGCGCTCTTAAAACAAGTCTCTCGGTCTGCCACGTGAACTCAAAAACGACTCACATGCTGCGATGTGTGTCCTCGCCCTGCAGGTGGTGCTGCCGTGCAACCTGGCCAGAATGATCTGGAACGCTCAAAAGATCTTCCGCATCAACACTCGAACCCCAACAGACCTCAATCCTCTGAGGGTTGTCGACGGTAAGCTCAAAAAAAATAACAAACCTCATTAACCACAGGACAATATATCACCAGTCACTGTTTATTCTTCCTCTGTAAAATGAGCCATTAACTAAAGCACACACACACACAGACAGCTTCTTCACCATATGTGCAGTTACAGGATTTTGTGAACCATGTGGAAGAAGCACCGGCTGTAGAATTAGAGCGAGGAGCTCGTGACCTGGCCTCAGGTGCCCCTTAAAGCCGCGTAAAGCCACCTGGTGAATCCCCATCTGTTACGTAACAAGTTCAAGTCTCTTTGCTAAAGAGACTTATAGCCTCACAGCATCGAGGATCCACGTTTTATACCATAATCACATTAAGATAGAATATTGTCTGGCAGGTAGAGATCTATTTTATTAAATTTCCCATCTTTTAGTTGGACAGCAAAGAGAAAACACACCAGAAATCCCCTCGAATATCAATTCTTAGACACGAATGTGGAGCATAAATCTCAATCTTTGTGTGTGTTTGGATCCCCAGGTGTCCAGGAGCTGAGTAAGAAGCTCGTGATTGTGAATGGCGACGACCCGCTGAGCAGACAGGCGCAGCAGAACGCCACCCTGCTCTTCAACATCCACCTGCGCTCCACGCTCTGCTCCAAACGCATGACGGAGGAGTTCCGTCTTTCCACCGAGGCGTTCGACTGGCTACTAGGAGAGATCGAGACCAAATTCAATCAGTCCATTGTAGGTTTATCATATCATGTTCGTTTGAGAGCTACCGGACTGTTAACCATTGAGCTTTTTATTAATTCCACATCGTCCTCTGTTCTCAGGCCCATCCAGGTGAAATGGTCGGTGCTCTGGCTGCTCAGTCGCTGGGAGAGCCAGCCACCCAGATGACCCTGAACACTTTCCACTACGCCGGTGTGTCAGCCAAGAACGTAACACTCGGTGTGCCTCGTCTAAAGGAGTTGATCAACATCTCAAAGAGGCCCAAAACACCCTCCCTGACTGTTTTCCTGCTGGGTCAGGCGGCACGTGACGCTGAGAGGGCCAAGGACATCCTCTGTCGACTGGAGCACACCACCCTCCGAAAGGTGAGAGGAATTATTCACGGTTTCATATCCAGAATTTATTAATAGCTGTGAGTAGAAAGCTAAAAGTGAGCTTTTTCTTTTTCTACACAGGTGACGGCCAACACAGCCATCTACTACGACCCCAACCCCCAGAACACGGTGGTGGCCGAGGACCAGGAGTGGGTTAACGTCTACTACGAGATGCCCGACTTTGACGTGACGCGCATTTCGCCCTGGTTGCTGCGCATCGAGCTCGACCGCAAGCACATGACCGACCGCAAGCTGACTATGGAGCAGATTGCAGAGAAGATCAACGCAGGTGGGTCGTGTGCACGTGTCCTTATTCAGCACTTTTAACAGAAACAAGGTGATTTCTTTATCTTTTTTTTCCCCCTCTCAATGACACGTTTTGTTTTTGTGCAAGGTTTCGGAGATGACCTGAACTGTATTTTCAATGACGACAACGCAGAGAAGCTCGTCCTGCGGATCAGGATCATGAACAGCGACGAGAACAAGTTCCAAGAGGTGAGCGATGATGTTTTTTATTAAATAACGGCGAAGACGCTGTTTCCATGCCGATCATAAATAACTGGATTTTTCTTTGTCCAGGACGAGGAGGTGGTGGACAAAATGGATGACGATGTGTTTTTGAGGTGCATCGAGTCCAACATGCTAACAGACATGACCCTTCAAGGCATTGAGCAGATCAGCAAGGTAACAAAGTGAACACACACACACACGCTGTTGGTTTTCACTCCCAGTGTCACCAGTAAGTCAAACATCACACTCTTCTCGTTTTAGGTGTACATGCACTTGCCCCAGACCGACAATAAGAAGAAGATCATCATCACAGAGGACGGTGAGTTCAAGGCCCTGCAGGAGTGGATCCTTGAGACAGACGGAGTGAGCCTCATGAGGGTCCTCAGCGAGAAGGATGTAGATCCCGTCAGGACCACCTCCAACGACATTGTGGAGATCTTCACGGTAGGAGAGCACAAAAAAAGAACAAGTTTCTCTCAAGAATAGAGTTAGAACAGACTTTTTAAAGAGTCTTCTGTCGTCTTTGTGTAGGTGTTGGGAATCGAGGCAGTGCGAAAGGCTCTGGAGAGGGAGTTGTACCACGTCATCTCCTTCGACGGTTCCTACGTCAACTACCGTCACTTGGCTCTGCTTTGTGACACCATGACGTGCCGCGGTCACTTGATGGCCATCACACGTCACGGCATCAACCGTCAAGACACAGGACCGCTCATGAAGTGTTCCTTTGAGGAGACGGTGAGTCTCTCGTCTTAAAATCATCAACTACTTTATCCTTGATGCCATTTTATGACTGAATTCCTGTTTTGCTCCTCCAGGTGGATGTGTTGATGGAGGCGTCATCCCACGGTGAGAGCGACCCCATGAAGGGTGTGTCGGAGAACATTATGCTCGGCCAGCTCGCTCCAGCTGGGACAGGGTGTTTTGATCTGCTGTTGGATGCTGAGAAGTGTAAATATGGCATGGAGATCCCCACGAACATACCCGGCATCAGCGTGGCTGGACGTAAGTGGAGATGGATGTAATGCAGATTGGAATGTACAGCCAATGTAGTATAAGTGTCATGATGTTTATGATCTCCGTCCATCTTATTTGCAGCCACTGGCATGTTCTTTGGCACGGTGCCGAGCCCCATGAGCGGTATGTCACCTGCCATGACCCCGTGGAACACAGGAGCAACACCAGCCTACGGTGCCTGGTCCCCCAGTGTTGGTGAGTGTGTACCGAGGTCGCTTTGCTTCTTCTTTTTTGTTTCTTTTTTTATTTCATTCACTAAATTTTGCCCTTTTTTTGTTTCGCTTCCAGGAAGCGGCATGACCCCCGGAGCAGCAGGTTTCTCTCCCAGCGCAGCGTCAGATGCAAGTGGCTTCTCTCCAGGCTACTCGCCGGCCTGGTCTCCCACTCCTGGGTCTCCAGGATCTCCAGGACCTGCCAGCCCATACATCCCATCTCCAGGTTAGACACTGCAGAAATCTCTTTTACAGTTTGTTACCTAGTTCAAATAATTTGTATAAATAGGAAATAACAGTGGCCCAACAGCGGATCCCTGAGGCACTCCTCGAGTTTTTCAAACCTTAAAAAGTTTTTCTGTTTTTTACGTCTTCAGGTGGAGCCATGTCACCCAACTACTCACCCACCTCCCCAGCCTACGAGCCTCGCTCGCCTGGAGGCTACACCCCACAGAGTCCCGGCTATTCCCCAACATCTCCCTCCTACTCTCCCACTTCTCCCTCTTACTCCCCCACCAGCCCCAACTACAGCCCGACATCACCTTCCTACTCACCCACCTCGCCCAGCTATTCCCCTACCTCCCCCTCCTATTCTCCCACGTCTCCATCTTATTCACCAACGTCTCCCTCCTACTCCCCTACCTCCCCGTCTTACTCCCCCACGTCCCCCTCCTACTCTCCCACCTCACCAAGCTACAGCCCGACGTCGCCGAGCTACAGCCCGACGTCACCCAGCTACTCGCCCACCTCACCTTCATACTCCCCCACCTCCCCGTCCTACTCCCCCACCTCTCCTTCCTACTCGCCGACCAGCCCAAGCTACAGCCCCACATCACCAAACTACACTCCCACCTCGCCCAGTTACTCCCCCACCTCTCCCTCCTACTCCCCTACATCACCCTCTTACTCTCCAACCTCCCCCAACTACACCCCGACCAGCCCCAACTACTCCCCCACCTCTCCCTCGTACTCCCCTACCTCTCCATCCTACTCACCCTCCAGTCCACGTTACACCCCGCAGTCACCTACCTACACACCGAGCTCCCCCTCCTACTCCCCCAGCTCCCCCTCCTACTCCCCCACTTCCCCCAAATACACCCCGACTTCACCCTCCTACAGCCCCAGCTCCCCGGAGTACACCCCCACCTCACCCAAATACTCCCCCACCTCGCCAAAGTACTCCCCAACGTCGCCGAAGTACTCGCCGACTTCTCCCACCTATTCCCCGACGACTCCAAAATACAGCCCCACCTCTCCTACCTACTCCCCCACCTCTCCCACTTACACCCCCACCAGTCCCAAATACTCCCCTACCTCCCCTACCTACTCCCCAACTTCACCCAAGTACTCGCCCACGTCTCCTACGTACTCACCAACTAGTCCGAAAGGTTCCACGTACAGCCCCACCTCCCCTGGATACAGCCCCACCTCGCCGACCTACAGCCCGGCCATCAGCCCCGACGACAGCGACGAGGAGAACAACTGATGAGCCTCGGACGAGAAGGGGAGGCAGCTGAAGAAACCCCGTCACCTCACGGACGACACCTCGAAGGACAGCACCTTTAACCAGCTGGAGGTGGCGGTGCTTTCTAGCCACAGGGGTCCCAGTTGTGATAGTTTTTCTTTTTTAAAGGGGAAATCTCTCCTTTTTTTTGAGGGTTGGGGAACCTCTGTTGTACTCCAGTCTTGACCATCTGAGGGCCCCCTTTTACCACAAGAAATTGTTAAAACTATTATGTGAAAGACTTGAACTGCTTTGCCTGAAGGAGAGAAAAAAAAAAGGCTGCCTTTTGAAATAGTTTTTTTTTATTTTCACATGGGGTGTTGGAGCAAAACTTGCAAATCCCGAGAGGAAGACGTGGTGACAGAGAGGAAATGTCCCTTTTTAAACTTTATAGCGTACTGCATCCAGTCTCTCTCTCAGTCTCTAAATGTTGGGTGTATAGTTGTGGAGAGCGTACATATTGCCAAAAGCCTTTTTGAGAAGTTGGATTGTATTTCTCACTTAAAGCTCTAAATGAAAATCGAGGAGGTTAGAATTTGTTTACTGCATATTTCACCAAGGTGTATCTTGTTAGACCTTTCGCTGCTTTTGTAAAAACAAAAATTACACTTGCTGCCAGTTTGGTGGCGGCATTTTATGGATCCAAGACGGAGCTTTAGGTGTAAAATAGATCGTCTAAAGAAGAAGAAAGTTTCCTGACGAGCATGATAGGAGAGAGAAACTGGCTTGCAGGGAAATTAAATTTCACTCTGAACATCATTGACTACATAGGTGTATGTACCCCATCGCCCTTCCCTCTTCCTCCTTCACACCCCAAAGACAAAAAAACCTTGAAAGATGTCATGAAAAACACCCACCAGCATCCTCTTGTTCCTCTACCATTCTTTTTGGAGACTTGTGCATCAGAAGAGAGAGAGAGAGAGAAACAAAAAACAGAAAAACACTTTTCCAGATAATATTCTTCTTCCTGTGACACTGGGAATTTAAAAAGATTTATATATTAAAAAAAGGAAAAAAAATTACTAGAATGACTATTCTGTCTTTGATTTTGATTCTAGGAGGAAATGGGGGCACACATGGACAAGGCGTACTAGTTTTTGGCGTTGCTGCTTTTGTCATTGTTTGCATGAGTAGCACATGTTAATACATTTTAATCGAGCTTTAGGTTGGAAAATTGTTTATTTTCAAATCTCCTCCCACTTCTCGCTGATCTTCGTCCCCATTTCCGATAGCTTGACATGTACACAGAATTATTTGGACAATTTATTTAAGAAAGAAAGTTAACTACTATTCTGTGTGAATATGAATAGAGGAAAATTAAGATTTTTTTTTTTTTGGCTTTTCTCTAGTTTGCTTTTGGTGACTTTGTAAAACCTGTTTGCAGGAGGCTCATGTTCATGTACTGTGGATGAAGGGGCAGGGGACGGAGGGGAGTCTTTTTTTTTTTTTTTTTTTTTTTTTACTTCCCGTTCTCCCCAACAGTCAGTTTTTTGTTTTTGCTGTAACGGCGACGACTTTGCTCTTTTCACTTAACACTTGTACGAAATGTTGCATGCTTTCAGCAGGTCGTGATGTCGCTTCAGTTAAACATAAGAAGGGCAAAAAAAAAAAAAACGTTCAGTGCCCAGTTCAGTGTTTTCACTTCTCGGGACGCCAGAGGGCAACATTTGTCCTCCTGTTGGCTCTTTTTTTTTTTTCCACAACAGAACAGTTTATTTTCTTTTAAGCAGAGATGGTCCTGGAGAAATGACACTTTTGGGCTTCTCTATTTAAAAAAAACAAAACAAACAACCTTACCCACTACATTAGTGTGATCTTCGTTTTGAATATGGGTGCTTTCTCACATGACTCGACCTAGTTTGACTCTGTCTGTACGCCTGATGACAATGGAAACAGTTTCTCCTTCCCCCCTCCTCCTCCTCGTTCCATTTGACGTCGTTTCTGAATTTACCGGACTAAGCTGGGTCTCCTCCCTCTTTCCCCTTCATCCATAAGTGATCCTCACATCTGAAATCAGTGTTTCTTTTTTTTTTTTTTTACCAGTGTATGTACCTGTGACAAGGGGAATCATGGGGAGGGGGGTACTGGGTCTGACTGGGAGTCTTTATCAGATCAAATTCAACCTTTTGGGTTTAAACGTCAGATTTTTTGCAAAAACATTGCTTCCAAGATGATCTTGAATTGAAAGGACTGCATCTTTTTGGCCTTTGAGATAAAGCAGGTTTGGTATTTGCACTTAGTAAATATTTTTTGGTGGACCTAAACACCAGACATTTGTGATATTTTTTTTTGTCCACTATATGCTTGCATCCTAATCCTGTTGTCTTAACCGTGTGCTGTCCAGTCAATTCAGACTCATCCGAAACAACTCCCAGGTTGTATGAATGTGCGCGTGAGTGATCGGTCGGTGTGCATCCGAGGGCGAGACAGGGTTTCAAACTGAGGAAAGACTTCACATGTCTGGGCAAAAAGGAAGGTTTAACTTGAAATTGCCACTGTATAGAAATCAGTTCATTATCTCATTCTCTGTATCTTTGTTCTGTTTGTTTTTTGACTTGGAAAAAAATGAATAAAAGTTTTACTACATGTCTGTCTCCGTCTCTCTCTCTGTGTGTCCTCTGAGGCAGGAGGACATGAGAGTACGTACAGTATGAACAGCATCTGCAGATTAGTGACAATATCTACATTTTTGTTTTTACTTTTAAAGTATTTAAAGTAAATTTTGCTGTTTTTTTTGTTGTTGATTGAATGTTGAATGAAAGGTAACATGCTTCTTCCTCTTGGGGGCGATCTTGTTCTGCTGTTGCAGGATGTTAACTCATCAATCAGACTAATTACAATAAAAAATAACAATAACACTGAAACAGTGAGTAATTATTAAAAATCTGACTTGTTTGCAGACTGCAGTGATGTTAGCAGCCTATAATCACACACTTACAGTCATTCTACATCCAAAAACAGCACGTGGAGGGAGGTGGAGCTGCCGTCTCTCCTCTGTGCTGCCACCAGATGGAGAGAGGGCTTTCCCATGGGAGTCTGATATGCACTCAGACAGGGTTTGGATGTATTTGTTTCCCCGGAAGAGCCACTCAGAGTATCACACAGTGTAACATAAACCATTTTCCTATTTTCTCAGGTATCACTACAGGCAAAAACATTTATCAATTTTAACATCTTCTTTTGGACACGTGGAAAAAAAATGCCCAAAATAAACATTTAGATATTTATTTTACTTCACTTTGTCTATGTATGTCTGTAGAATTAACCAAATGAAAAGCATTAATAGTTCAGATAACTTGAAGTACAAAAATAATTATTTTTTATAAATGTATGCAATCAACTGGGGAAGTTACATGGGGAAGTTAAATGTTATACCCTATTCACTTGTAGTGTCACTCTGACTCTGAGCTATAAAATCTCCACTTCATTATACTTATATTCCAGATTTATTCCTATCTACAGTATATTTTGAAGTTTTTTTACAGAGGGGTGTGTGCATATATCATTCATAACCTTATTTATGTAACATTTTATTCCTTAAAATGTGTCAACGTGTGGTAGCATTTTCTGATAAAATGAGAACTCCCTCTGTAAAAACCTTTGACTCTAATATGTCAGCAAAATAAAACTTCGACTTCATTTAGTGTTCATATTTCTGGAATGCAAATTAACACATTTTTAATGAGATTTAAACTTAACATCTCAGAGAGGCTGTAATACAAACTGTGAAACAGAATAAGTTCAGAATCTTTTGTTGCATGAATATTGATTTGATTTATTAATTTTGTTTCAAAGTTTACATATTTTCTTATTTTAATTGTGCTAACTGAGATTATCCAGTGAAATCCAGTTGATTCAGTGGTACTTTTAGGTCCTTAACATTTACATCTTTAACTCAGTACATTTTAAAAACAGAAGCTTCAAGACAGTTGAACTCAGTCAACTCACAGTTAACAAGATTTATCCATCCGTGGATAATAACAAACAAACAATTTGGTGTTGACCTCTTGTTTGTTCACTGTGGAGGTTTGGGATCTGTGGAAATGTGGAAATGATGAATCACAGGTTTCTGTCACATGAGCGCATAACGATGCCACACTGTGCCTCCTTCACATGTGGGCGTGTTGGACCGGGGGAATCCATGCATGGCTACTGACTGTTTGGGCCGGTTGCTGTAGTGACGTTTACCGACTGTGGAGACCGTGATGTTGAGTCATTTGTGAGAAGGGTTAATGTGCGAGATACTAGAAAGCCAGGGTGGAGGAAGTATCAGTGTATCAGTGCAAGATCTATATACTCATACTTGCTGTCTGCTTGTGAAATATTGTAAAATTGTTGTGTACAGTATGTATAAGCATTTTGTGTAACACCCTTAAATAGACAAAGTTTCTCTCAGTAGCTACTTATTTTGCAGTAAAATGTCCCCTGTGACTGATTTTATATGACATTATTAGATTGTTAATACTGACACATCTGTAAGAAGTGACTTTATATACAGTTAGTTAGTTTAGGTTCCCAACATAGGGGCCAGACTGCCAGATGAATCCTGAACATGTCTCAAATATTTGCTTTTTTGTTCAGACTTTGAACTTTTTCAACAGAAATGAAACCAAGTCCGCATTTTAAATATATTTTTTTGTCTCCCACCCCAGACATTTCCCTGAAAAGTAAGAGAGTAGACATATAAAGTATTATAAACTAGAAAGTACAAACCCGCACTTCATGAGTGAACATTGTTTTGTAATTTTGTGTTCATGTATCACCTCATCTTTGTGTTTCCTAACGCGATCAAACAGCTTTACAGCTCTTACAGTAGTATTTGCATTTGAATCCACGCTCCACTTCAAGCCCTGACTGAATCACATTTCCGCACTTTTTGCTTCTTTTGTTGTCGAGTCACAGGGCTGGGCTTAGACCGCCGGAGACAGAGGAAGGAAATATGTCATGTGTGTGTGTGTGTGAAAGAGGGGGAAAGAATTTGTGTATTTAAAGACGTGTTTGTCCTTGCATGACTGCTTCCCTCTCCACTCTCTGCTCAGACGTGTTGTGTCCCACCGCTTACTCACTCTCCAAGGTAAGTCTTAACTTTTATTTGCACATTTTGCAGCACAAGTTAAGTTTCTTTACTTATTTCCTCTTTCCCTGTTTGCTCATCACATTCCTCCTCCTGAAAATCAGCTGAGGAATCTCATAACAGAACAATGGACCTCCTGTTTTTGCCTCCGAAAACATCTTTCCATTCAAACTCTGCGCTTTATTCTCAGTTGCACTTCTGCTATCGGACCTTTAATTCCATTTCCCACTCTGTCCCTGTCTCACTTACCTTCCTACACATCACCCTGGTCTTCTTCGCAGCTGTTTCACAACTTCCTTGAAGTCTTAAAGGGTGGGGTGTAAAGTTAGGGTGTGGTGTTAAAGAGGCAACAGCCTCGGTGTGTCTTGTGTAAGTTTGATTTTCGAAATAGATTAAAAACACATTTTCCTGCAGCTGAAAAAGTGTGATTCAACATTCATTTAGGTCCTTTCATTTTCTCCCCGTCTGCTTCACTCTGTCTTGATTTCAGTCTCCTAATCTCATAAATATACGCTGCACACACAGTCATGCAAACACACACACACTGTATATAAGCTCTCAGATCTCTCCGCGCCTGCTGCTCTGGCATATTGTCTGCTCTCATATTTCTGTCTGGTTGTCAACGCATGAATGACTGATTGAGTCAGTGACCCCTGTAGCCTATCTGTGACCTTGTGTCTCCATCTAAACTCCCCTGTCCACTCTGTCTCCGTCTTTCCATCTCCATGTTTCCTCCATTTAACCGGACACCACTGACCGCTCCAGTAGCCGAGGCCGAAATTTCAATCCGTTAATGTTTTCTCTTTGGTAACTTTATCAAGACTCACTTATAAATTCGTCATTTGTTTTCTTTCATTGTTTCCCCGGATGATTGCTTTCCACAGGCGGCAGTAGCTCAGTTTGTGGGGACTTTCTCCATACCGGTGCTCCCTCACTCTCATCCACTGTTCATGTCGCTTGACCGCACACTCATTCTCTCCCTTTTTCTTTCTCATAAACCATCAAACACAACCTAAATGAAACTATTCAGACACAGATTTAGAAGCTGGGTACATGAAATAAACCAAGCCAGAACACAAGTTTAGTCCTTGAACTCCATCATCAAACTGGCTCCAACTCCAGCGTGATGTTGGATCTGGCTCATTTTCAGGTCACTGCGATTTTTCGGGTACCCCTGCGGCCGACACCACAGCAGCATAAAGAAACCTGCTTTTTGATTTGGTCTGAATCATGCGTGATAAACTGCTCCCAGCATGCATCACTCCACCATCTCTCTCTCACTGTGTTTTTTGGCCTTTTCCACTCCACCATCTCTCTCTCACTGTGTTTTTTGGCCTTTTCAAGCTTTATTTGAAAGAGACAGCTGAAGAGTGACAGGAATGTGGGGGGAGAGAGATGGGGAATGACATGCATGAAAGAGCTACAGGTCGGGCTTTCGCAGCAAGGACCGAGCCTTCGTACATGGGGCGGCTGCTCTACCAACTGAGCTAAACGCCGCCCCAGAATCACGGTTTTTAAAAGATTAAATCCAGCTCATACAGCAAATTATTGGCTCAGTGGCAGACAGACATAACAGAAGATGTTTTTGAAGCTATACTACTGAAGAAGAGCCCCCAAATTGAGGGTGTGTCCATAAATTACCTCCAAAGTGTATTTCATAGGCTCAATTGTGTCGATTTGTCATATTTGTTTCACTGAAATCTTTGACACAGGTACACACGACTTTGTTTTATTGAATAACGAAATATTTATATATACTTTTATGCTGATTAATATAAACAGGACGATTCCATGCTGATCCAAGCCGTATAATTACACCAACTTAGAGTGTGTCTGTGCAGAAAGTGAACAGGACTTCCACTTCTTGAATTCACAGCTCTTTTGTGAAGTGTTTAGTAAGTCATATTTTCTTTCGAGATCATGAATTAACAAGGGAAACTGGTGACATGGGGCTGATGGACAAGGGTGAGGGGTGTCACTTCATATTGCTATAATTCTTAACCCTGCTTGCTTGGAGCTTCATCTCAAGTCTGTTGACCTTTGCGTAGAAGGAGGGTATGTAGGGACAGAGTGAAGGAGGATGAGGAGGAAGAGCAGAAAGATGGATGAGCCAGCAGTTTGCTCTTCCAGTAATTATCCACTTGGTGTTTAGCTTTAGCCAGGAACCAGGAATCCGACTCTACTACCCCCCCACACGGCGTCCTATCCACAGGCCGCAGGTAGGCTTTCATCACACCGGCTCCAGTTACCTCCCACATATAAGCTAACCAGGCCAGGTGAGCACAAACACTCCTCCTCGCCAGACCTCTCGATCCCTTACAACCTCACACACACTCACACACACACCTATACACACACACACACACACACACACACACACCCACACACTCCAGTGGACACGCAGAATGGATTCGGAGTCAGAAAGCATGCCGGAGGTACCAGGAGAGATCTTACAGTTAAGTGGATCGGGCCTTTTTCTCTGCCTCCTTATTTACTCTTGGAGTGGCTGTCCAAGCATTGTAACTTTAACCGGGAGGGGGGCCCCTGCATGAGCTGCCTCAGGCCCTTTCTCTTTCTCCCCGCTCCCTTACCTCCTCTACCATTTTCTATCATCATCTGCTGCATTGGATGACCATCTCTATCTTTGTCTTGTCTGTAAACAGCATCAGTGTATCGATCACAGAGATAGTTCAGCTGTCTTTTAAACTGAAAACCCCCAGACAAACGGAAACGGGTGAAACTGCTGCTGACATCCTGTTTGACTTACCACAACGCTGACGATTAGCACTAATAGTCTCAACTTTTTCTGCTGCCTAATGAGAGATTTCTAACAGATAACATAGCAGAGCCGTGTCCTCAGTTTACTCTAACCACTATAATCATGCTAATTGTTTGTTTTGCAGTCCTCTTTATCAGTTACAGTTGCTCCCTGGCACCAAAAACATAGACTTATATAATGCAGTAAATGCCCCACCCGTATTATATTGATGTTGATTTTAACACCATGATAATTATATGGATGTGTAATGCTCATGCAGCTGCCATAAAGCTGCAGGGGAAAAGCTTTTTCACGTAGCTGCAATGTCGGTGTGATAAGGTTTCAAACGTTATCGTGCGTTATCGTCCAGTATTTTAATGATCTGATTATCTTTGAAGCACAAAACACTTTTATATATCGTGTCAGATGTTTTATAACGAAATACAGGATTTTATAAAAGTGTTTTTCAATCATCTGGTGCTGAGAAATTAAATTAAAGTTAATAAAAGTTAATACAAGTTTTAAATGGATTAAAAATCCACTCAATGGACACTTACTTGGATTATATGGTCTTCCTCAGTTGCGAGAAATAACTTAATCAATCATATGACCTAAAAGTTATCAAACAACTGAGCACTAACTCCAACTGCTGTTGTCACGTTACCTTATGTCACATGATGGACTGCATTATTTCTATCTGCTGAGGAAGACCATGTTTGAAAGCTGAAAGCTCTTAAAGTGAAGTTATAGGGAAGGGTTGTCAGGCGGGTCAGGGTTGTGTATGAAATCTCATTCTTGATCTTAAAACATGTACTCTCAAACTCAAAAACAACTCACGGTCAGCCTTATTTTTCTAGTGCTTTCAGCTGCATCTCATGTTCTTCATCAGTTGATACAGCTCAATTCATCAAGTCAGTGAACAACTGAGCATATTCCGGTTCGTTACATAACTTTGGTCAAACCTGAACTCAGATTCTATTAAAGATTTTATTTGTCATTTTTTTTAGCAAACATGTCAAACAGTCTCTCGTTCACACCTGTTGTATGTGCGCATTTGTTTCACTGTGAATTGAATATTTACTGTTTAGACTGTTTGGTCAAACAAAATAAGATGTCACTTTGGGAAATTCTGATGTAACATTGTGGCAATGTAACTATTTTCTCACATTTTGTGGACACCCTATCTTACATGACTCTTTTTACATACACTGTAATACATACATTAACACACTTGACAGTGGCGCCATCCTGGCGGTTCTTTGGTACTCCTACCCAAATAACCTCAAAGTCAGGATGGACCAAAATAACAGCTAGCGACACAGACAAATATCTCAATGTAAACCATATGTATATAATAGTACTAGTATTAGTATGTAACTATGCATCTATGTGCAGACACCTCACTTTAAATCAAAAATAATAATATTTAGATGTATAAATATTGCAGGCCCTTGCAGGTTTATTAAGGACGCTTATCTAAAACTAATGCAGAGTATAAATGCCTCAATAAATACCTCAGAGAGGTTGTAACATTCAGTTAATGGATGACTGACTGTAATGTTTTGCAAGGTGTTTTAATAATTTGTCCACACATTTGCATCACTCAGGCCAAACTTTTGGTTTTGTTTGCTGCTCATGTGTAGCAAACTAAACAGGGATTATTTTCTCTTTTTCAGACAGGTGCACATTCTTTCTGTGACCCATTTTTTAATTTCTTTTGTGTAAAAGCGTATTCATGAAGGAGCCAAACAATGCGTGTATCTCAGTTTTGGCAGAAGAGCTGATAAGTAAGGCGACAGTAACTCGTCTCTTTACGAACCTCACTTTCTCTCTGTCGTGTAAAATATAGCACAGCAAGATGAGAGAAGACAGGAAGAGACGGAGGTGTGGTTTGTTGAAACACTGATGTATATCAATGTCCAAAACCGCTGTGGGGTTTTTTTTCTTCTTACAGTGTGACTGGGTGGAGAAAGCTGTGAGACAGACAGAAGTCTACTCAAGCAGCCATGCCTGGCTTATTTCTTTCTGTGACATGATCTAGCTTGCATATAGCCACACCTGGTTTCATGTGTGTGTGTGTGTTTGGTGTCGGTTGCATAAATGTGATGTAATGTAACCCATGGATGTTAGGCAAGCAACACAATCCTTCATTTTGTGTTAAGTCTAAGTGTAATGGCACTCATCACATCGACCACATCCTCCACTCTGACGTCCTTAAAGAGACTGCGGTTTGGAGGCAGCTGTCTTAGGTTCTTGTCTTTTCAGTTCAACACGTTTTCCCCAACACACGTCCTTTTTTTTTTTGTAAATATGTCAGTAATAAAGTCTAAAAACAAACACTAGTCTTCTGACTGTGGTTGGGTACTTCCTTCATGTGTCAGTACCTGCTTCTCCTTACTCCAACCACAGGTCCCCGAGCATCCATATGTATTTACACTTCCTGTTTCAGCCAACATCCTCAACTTCTTTGTCTCCCAAGTATGACTAAGTAGTGCCATTTGACTGTCATCCATTGCCCCCCACTATTCTCTGCAAAGTTCGTCCATCACTTTTTTCTTACAGGTCTTTTCTTTCTGGTTTCTCTTTGCAGTATGCTCCCCTTCCAGGCGGCACCGGGTCAGTTTGGTCCAGAGGTCCGGGAGCCGGGCCTCCGAGTGTGGAGGGTGGAGAAGATGAAGGCAGTGCTGCTGGATCCCTCCATGGTGGGAGCCTTTTATAACGGGGACTCCTACCTGGTGCTGGAGAACCGCGGCGAATCGGGAGCCGACCTACACATGTGGATAGGTGAGAGACTGGAGAAAGGTCATTTGTATCATCATGTCTAACTGCTTGAGAGTCAACGAGAGAGCAGTCAAATTAAATGAATCACAGGAGCAAGGGAACACACAATAGGGTTATGTAGCATGCAGCTATGCAACCTGACTCGAGACCAAAGCTCTTTGTACAAAATCAATCGTTAAGGACAGCTCACTGCTATTTAATCAAGGCAGCTTAATTTATTTATTAAAGAAAAAGAAAGCCAAATACTACTACTTATATTCTGGAAATGTTCAAGTTCAGACGTAAAGAGAAGGGACACCCCTCTCATTTCTATTTCACTCACTCAAGTGCTCACTACACACCTCATCATGGCTCTGTGCTGCGGCTGAAAAGCTGATAACCTTCCCCACTAATGGTGATGACACATGAGACACAGCGCTGACTTGCTGCATCATAGTATGAGCAGAGGCTGGATGAAGAGAGGGATGATGAGAGGGAAAGAAGTCCTGAGGGGAAACTGGGATGTTTTTTGAGCGGGGGTCCATTAAAAATGCAGGAGGACTGTTACAGTACTCAAATGTGGCTGTTGTTTCCAGCATGTATCCGGTGCTTAGGTAACACTAAGCTGATTGTCACAG
This sequence comes from Larimichthys crocea, assembly GCF_000972845.2. Taxonomy (NCBI): domain Eukaryota; kingdom Metazoa; phylum Chordata; class Actinopteri; family Sciaenidae; genus Larimichthys; species Larimichthys crocea. The sequence continues at coordinate 3,971,656 of NC_040024.1, read as the reverse complement.
CTTGGAGAGGGCTCTCTTCCTCCTCTTCCTCCTGCTCCTCGTGTTTACAATCGATGACCCCTGTGTTGTCTTTGTGCGTCCGCTGGCTGACACACTGTTTGCTTTGTCCCCATGACCCATCACCTCTGTCAGCGGCTCTTTTGTCCTTCGTATTATGACATCTTAACCTTTCTGACCTCACATATCTCCTCTCACTTGTACTTGTACACTTCTGTTTTCTTTCTCTTTGCTAAATTACAAATGTTTTGTGTGTCTTCCAGTGTGTTTCTCCTGAGCTTCCTCCTTCTTTGTTGAAGTTTGTTAAATGCTTTTATTAGTTGCATGGCTTAGTTATGAGAAAATTCAAATTAAAAAAATATTTTGATTTGGCCTTTTTGTACATGCAGTGTCTTAACTGAGTGTTTTCCATCACATTAAGTTTAAATAACCACAAAGTTTTCCATTAAAGGAGTTTTGAACTTTATAAGCATATATAAAGTTCCTTTCCTCTCTTTTGTAGGTGAGAAGTCGTCTAAAGATGAGCGGGTGGCGTGTGCCATGCTGGCCACCCAGTTGGACAACTTCCTGGGCGGTGACCCCGTTCAGCACAGGCAGGTTCAGGGCAACGAGTCCCCGGAGTTCATGGCTCTCTTCCCCAGAGGAGTCAGCTACAAGGTGAGGAAAGATCACACCTGATTCAGACACTTTAAAGATGCTTCAGCTTCAGATGATTTGTAATCTCTTAATAATTTACTGGAAAGCATCCCAATGAGAATGATTATAATTATAGATACAGAGTTAAGCTTCTTAATGTGAAGCAAGACAGAAAAGACAAAATAAATAGAGTATAAAAACAGTAAAATAGAATAAAAATGTATTATTAGAAATATAATTCTTCATACATGACATTTTTGCACATTAATGACTTGAAAAAAAAAAGATGTGTACTAATTGAACAAATAAAAGTGACATACTGAAGGCTCAAGGTTTTCATGCAACAGCTTAAAAAACTTACAGAATAACATGTTTTCATAAATCAGAAACTGCGTTGCCTTTGACATATTTATTTATTTATACGTGCTTGTTTTTTATTGCTGTATAAATCCCTGTTATCATTTTACTGCGCCATGGTTTTAATTGCCTCTGTGCCAAAGTGCAGCCATGTCACATTATGCACAGACGCTGGAAATGTTAAACCTGAAAGACCTCAGAGACATTTCCCAGCAGGACATAAAACATAAAAACATAAAAACCTAAAAAATGTCTTTAAAATCAGTATCTCGCTTCTCTCGCAGGAGGGTGGTGTAGAGTCGGGCTTCAGGAGGACTCAGGGCTCCGGGACGGTGCACAGGTTGTACCAGATCAAAGGGAAACGCAACATCCGTGCCAAGGAGGTGGAGCTGTCCTGGAGCAGCTTCAACAAAGGGGACTGCTTCATCCTTGACCTTGGAGAGGTGAGGACTCAAACTGTAACTGTGTCCACTGAGAGGAAAACAAATACACAGATTAATCTTTCATCTTTCATAATTTAGTTATTGTGTCCTGTAAATTAATGTAGGTAGTTGAATAAATGGGTAGCAGCATCTTTATATGTGACTTTTTGGCCCATCTCGAGTCGAATATGATTGAAACATTGTTTCTTTGCCCTTCCAGGTCATTGTGTCATGGATCGGGTCGCAGGCCAACATCTTTGAGAAGCAGAAAGTGCGTGAGATCGCCTCACTGATTCGTGACACGGACAGACACGGTAAAGCCCGGATCGTGGACACCAACGAGGGGGAAGAGCCGGAGGAGATGCTCAATGTAAATTCACTTCTTTTTTTTTGTAATTGTGTTACAGTAAGATGTGTTTCCTTGCAAGTGAGACTATTTTATTCAGAAGATATTAAGACTAAGAGAAAAATAAGGTATAGGTATAGGTATGGTTTCCTGCTAAATGCTGGATAACAAAACTGAGTATTCCTCAAAGATTTCTAAGGTCACCACATGCTATCAAACATTTTAAATAAAGAAATCATTTTGGTAGTATTTCTGGTCTCTGAGCTTCCTGTTATGTTTGCTGGACAGGTCCTGGGAAAGATGCCAGAGCTGGCAGAGAGCACGCCAGAAGAGGACAGCAAAGCAGACGCTTCCAACTCTGCCTCCCTCTACAAGGTAACTTCATCTGCAGAGTTTTAAAAACCCATGTATCAAACTACCACATACATCTGCTTTAATGAAGTAAGGGTTAAAACTTGTGTGCGTTTACCCCGCAGGTGTCTGATGCGACAGGTTCAATGAAGATAACCAACGTGGCGGAGAAGAGCCCGTTTGGCAAGGAGATGCTGGTTCGTGACGATTGCTTCATTCTGGATAACGGCGCCAATGGAAAGATCTTTGTCTGGAAAGGTGAGGAAATAGTACTTGACCCTGAAAACTTGTGCCGGCCTGAAATACAAAACCACGGAAAGTGATAGTTGTTACATGCCTGGACATGATATTCGGTATCTAATCGGATCAAATTTTAATGAACAGTGTGAAAAATAATGGACACAACAGCCCCACAACTCAATTCAACACTCATTACACGCATGAGCATCTCATACATGTTTTGACTAAACTGTCAAAGACTTAAATGTTTTTCTCAGATGGCCTAGTTTTATTTTATTCCTGGTAAAGACTTTTTTAAAAACTTTTAAACCCCAAACTGAACTGAAAACAACAATTACATCTTATAATCTTACTAATTAAGTTATAATGTTATTCATTCATTCAGGTAATGGAGCAAACGCTGAGGAGAAGCGGATGGCCCTACAGATGGCGGATAACTTCATCGACAAAATGAAGTACCCCAGGATGAAAACACAGGTACTGCTCATAAAGTATAAAACGTAAAAAGTTAAATATTAGAAATTTGTTAAATCCTGTGGAAAAAGAAAAGCTCCTCTCACACTTAGTGTTATCTCACCCTCTCTGCAGCCTTGACAGCAGCGGATACTTTTAAACAATCAGTTACAGATGTGGATTTCACCTCAAGCATATTTACTGCAACGTCTTTGTCAAATACACTCTATGTGCATATAGTAAGCTGTAAAGGTTTATGTGTTTTGCCCTGCAGGTGGAGATTCTGCCACAGGGGAAGGAGACCATCATCTTCAAGCAGTTTTTCAAGAACTGGAACTAAACATTTCATGGGAACATTTGACAAATCCTGCACTCAAGAAGAAGCTGTACATCTGAAAAAACACACAGCGCCTTTTTCCATTTTTTTTATATGCATTAACTTGTATGTACATATTTGTAAGGTACCATGCTGACAGTGTACGCTGTAGCTTGTTTTGGACTTGGTAGAATCATTTTTCAGATATAAAAATGAACTTTAGGTCAATTAGTTTGGATTTTCTTTTTTTTACATTGGTTCTAGTGTCACAAATTTGACTGCATTTGAGAAATAAACCCTGAAACTGCTACTTGTAGAAGAAGTGGTTTCGTTTCTTTTTCCTGGCAGCTCATGTTGCCAAGGTGTTTCAAGTTCACTTTGAAATGTGTGACATGACAACATTTTGTTTATACGTTTAAACTATGCCCTCTCTGTTGGCATGGATGCAGGAGTATTATCTACACGCTATAATCTAGTATGATAATGCCTAACAGTCAAGGTCTGCTGTTGGCAGCAGTGAATGTAACTCTATATAATTAAAAAAAACAACTTTATTATGAAGGATAGATAGATTGTTTAATCAAGAGGTTGGAGGTTAGTCAACTCAAGGTACCTGTGTAAAAGTGCTTCCATGTTATACTCAATTTCAATTCAATTTTATTTATATACAAATTTTATTATATAGTGCCAAATGGATGCAGGGGAGCTGGATTATATCTTTAGATAAAGAGTTTCGGAGGTGTTTGGGTAGGTGCTTGTAGGTCATCCTTGTTTTTATGTCCACTTTAAGTTTAGTTAGACTAGTGTCATTCAACTTGATTGATTAATATATTTGAGTATAACAATGAAAGTTAAGGGAGTGATTCCTAATAATGTTGCCTAAAGGAAGCATATATAAGGTTAATGGAAATGGTCTAAGCACAGAGCCTTGTGGAACTCCATGAATTATTATATGCAAAGAGAAGTTTTGTCCTTTTTAGACTTCAGATAAAGATTCTTCATTTAAAAACATGTAAAGTTTATAAAACATGATGCATTGTCATAGAAGAGTGCATAAAGTAGATATAATTCCACCTTGACCAGCTACAACAGTAAAATGCTCCTTACATATTAATCATCGGTCATAATAATATATAGATTAAATATTTTGCACACAGGGAGACTTCTTTGCATGAGTACTTGTACTTATGAGACTCTTAATACATCTTGCTTGGGTAAAGGATCTAAACACTTCTTCGACCACTGACAGTAACTCCAGTTGCACACTGAACAGTCTGGAGGGACATTTTACATCAGTTTATATTTATTATGTAATGTTTTTATTGCATTACTCAAATCATTTCCTTGTAACCTGTTGAGTTTATCTATGTGTCTATAATCTGGTTTTTGAATTCATGCCTCATCACATCCTAAAAATTCTAAATTTGAGACTACATAGTAAACTAAGATAATTCTTTTTAAAAATAATAAACATTTTATGAAAAGTTAGAACAGGAAAACAAATAAAAGAAACACACAATCCAGGCTGAAGAACAGTGGTTCGTTGGTTACACTCGAGTTAAATAATATGACTTTGGTTTTGTTTTCAATAAACTTCCTTTTTTCCTTTTTACACAAATATCTGAAGTAATTCGGGGTCTACACTCTTGCTCATGGATCCTTCAACCTCTAAGATGACGATAACCTCATGATGATATTAGATCAAATTGGTTCCAGGTTCAACCTAATATTGAACCTGGACTGAATTTCAGGTTAATATTTTTTTAGTAGTCTTTGACAACTCTTTCTTCATTTATTTATTTTAAATCAAACTCTATAACTGCACTGAATGCTTTTATTCTATTCAGTTTTAGTTTATTTTGTCCTCTATTTATTCATATGTGCCCTTTTTTTTTTCTTGGCTCAATACCTTTTTATGACTACACTATATAACTGCCTTGTTGCTTTACAGCTGCACATGCGTCCTCTTAACAGGCTTAAACATTCACGTTACTGCTGCTGCCGCTTTAATGTCTTTTCCATCTCTTCCGTCTTTTGATGTATTCATGACCTATTAGTCTAATGAGTGCAGGGTGATGACGACACCTGTGGGACAACACCATGATGTAATCTTTGACGTTTCTTCCTGCAACAAACCGGGAAATAAATGAGTTTCATTCTGTTGCGTGCTACTCTCAGTGTACGAGTGTATTAAAGGGGGTTTCTACTTTATTTCATTTGACCTTTGTGAGCCTGGTTCATCTCTATTATCTATTCTATTATTACAACCAGTTTTGATACACGTTATAAAAGATTCTGATTACACCTTTATGCTTTTATTTTACCTCTGAACAATATCAGTGAGAAAGTCCCTGCAACTAACGTTTGGATTGGACAAACTCCAGATCTATGTTTTATAGCAGTTTAGATGAGATAAAACTGATTCCAGTAAAAAATAACAATAACCATCTCATTATTATGTGAGTCAATGAAAAAATACTGTGGTTTTTAGCTTTAAACTTTCCATAAATACATGACAAATGTTGTTTATTGATCAAGTTTAGACCAACAGTTCAATTTTTATTGTACTTTGAACCTTTGAATGCAGTTTTAAGTGCTTCAAGAATTAAGTTACACAGTCTATTGTAAGTGAATCTATTTTAAAGACCCTCACTCTGCCTGTTATCTCTCTCTCAGCCACCATATTTGCTTATGTACACTATATATAAACGTACATAAACTGTTAGCAAGCATGTTAATACTGATATGTGAAATCACACAGAAAAATCAGTGGACGTGCGTCACTCAGAGTTTATCGCTGCTATTAATTTTTAATAAAAAATGATGCCCTCTTGCTCTCATGGTAGACGTGCCAGCTGCTTTCAGGAAGTCGAGAATGATTTAGTGCCAGGCAGCTCTGCAGAAAGTTTTCCTTGTTATCACAGAGGTCATAAAAAAAGTCCAAAGATCAGAGAGACAGGAACAAAAACGCTGATCAGTGAGCAGCTTCTGTCCAGTCTTCCCCACCAGTGGAGCTGCACCACCTCTCCCTCAGACTACAGGTACGGCATAATGAATTATTTTATTATTTTATTATAATTATGAGGTTTTTTAGAATAATTACTTGCGCTGTAGGTATTAATGTATGGTTATTATGGTGAATATTTAACACCTATTATTATTATAATAATAATAATTATTATTAGTAGTAGTAGTAGTGTTTTTCAACTGATGCTATTTGTTTTATATCAAATATTTTACCATAAAGCTTTGCTATTTAAAGGTGTTATATAAATCAAATTATTATTGTTACGATTATTATTTGATTGTTATTTCTTGATATACATAAAACATGACGGTTAAACTAACCAACAGTCAATACATGAGTTCAAATTAGCTTCAAGGAATAATCCACTAATATAATTACTAATAGAAGCAGTAGTAGAGTTTATTTCTCTTAATTATAAGCACCAAGATTATATATTCATAATATTACTTTAACCTAGAGAGTAATTTTATACCACCGTATTGCTACTTTTACTCTTCTACCAAGTATTTAATGTTTTTCATGTGTCTGCTCCACAGCAGTGAGGACGCCACCATAATCGAGATGAAGAGTATCCTGAAGCTTAAGAAAAGTAAGGTTGCCATGTTGTCAATGCTGCGTTTCTGCTATATGTTCATAACTTTTACTCAGTGTGGAAGGATAATGTGTAGCTTACATTTAATCAGAGTATACTGATCCTGACACTGTCAGAAATCAGCTGTGTGAACTCATGTTAACTGAGGTTAAAAAGGACATTGTTTAAACTTTGAATTCGTCCATTGCTGCAGAGGTGAGTTCAGAGCCGAAGGCGGAGGAAAGTAGCAACACCCAGACTCACAAGGATGTAAGCTGGAGACAGCCTGAGGAGGACTGCCTGAGGACGCCTGAGGACGTAAGCTGGAGACAGCCTGAGGAGGATTCACCAAGCTCGGTCAACAAACAATCACAGGTACATGAAGCATCCTTGATTTTGTTCATATTTCAGTGTTTATCACTGGATTCTGTTTTGTTTTACCTCGAGATTAGGGCCATTTTTAAAAACCTGCTTTCAATCCTGTTTGTCCAAAGATCGGAGAGAATAAGAAAGGAACAACAATGTTGACCGCCGCTCCTTCAGGCTGCAGGTACGACATAATGAACTCAACATAGGTTATATATAATATAGTGTATACATCTATGTTACAGGTCTGTGTGATATAACATTTCATGTTTTTTATGTGTTCTCTGCTCCACAGTGGCAAGGACTCCACCAAAGAGAAGAAGAGTATCCTGAAGCCTAAGAAAAGTAAGGTTGTCATGCCATGTTACTGATCCTGACACCCATATCTCTGTCAGAAAGCAGCTGTGTGAACTGAGATTAAAAAGACGAATTGAATTTGTCCCCGCTGCAGAGGTGACTTTACAGCCGAACATGGAGGACAGCAGCACCATCGAGGACAGAAGCTGGAGACAACCCGAGGAGGACTACCCGAGCTCGGTCACCAACAGCCTCAACGAACAATCACAGGTACATGAAGCATCCTTGATTTTGTTCATATTTCAGTGTTCATCACTGACTCCTTTGAGGTTTGGGTCATTTTTAAAACCTGTATGAATTTCTTGTTTGTCCAAAGATCGGAGACAATGAGAAAGGAACGCTGAACGCCGCTCCCTCAGACTGCAGGTACAACATAATACATCTACATTATATATAATACATACTATATATGTGTCTATATTACAGGTCTGTGCAAACATATTTGATTATTTTAACATGTTTTTACACTTTTTTAGAATAGAAATTCACGTATACTTAAATTATGTAGGTTAAACCAGGGTATTTTTACTTTTGATATCTAAAATACATTTTGATAATGTTACTGACACCTTTACTTAGTTTCACTGCAGGATTTTTACCTGTAATTAAGTATTTTTTATATCGCTGTATTGTTATTTTTACTCCTTCCACCAAACATTTAATGTCTTTCTTATTCTCTGCTCCACAGCAGTGAGAAATCCGCCTTAAAGAAGAGTATCATGAAGCCTCTTAAAAGTAAGATTGCCGTGTTGTCAATGCTATATGTTCATAACTTTGTTTGGATAATGTGTAGCTTACATTTAATCAGAGGATACTGACACCCTTCAAGCCACTCTGAAAGGCTCTGGAAGCATAAAATACTATATTATTTTGTACTTTCTGCTGGGTGTTTAATCTTTAATTTGTCGCTGCTGCAGAGGTGAGCATACTGTTAAAGATGGAGGACAGCAGCACCACCCAGAGCAGCTCTGTCGGGCCCATACGCTGGGACAGGCCTGCAGAGGACTTAGATACTTCCAGCTCGGTCCCCAGTAGAAAGGCCAACACCAGCAGCACCAACAAACAATCACAGGTACATGAAACATCTTTGATAATTCAGTATTCTGTTTGAGGTTTTGGGTCATTTTGTGAATATCTAAAACAGAAATAAAAACCTGACCTGTGGGTTTTTTCTGCAGCAGCATCAGAACAGCCTGAAGGATCTACGCAGCCTGCAGGAGTGTGTGCAGTTCATCAACAACTGGAAGGAGCAGGTGGACCAGGTCTGCAAGGTAGGTAAAAAAACTATGAATCAATCATGCTGCGTGTGTGTAATTACTCATTAAGAGTCTTTCAGTTCAGAGGGCAAAGAAGAAATAGTGGAAGAAAAGAGTGTTTCCTTGAATGTCTTGCAGATTAATCATAAAGGACAACACAATGAATGTTGCTGATGTCAAAGGTTTGCTTGCCCCATTTTTAATCTAATTTCCTGTAACGCGGAGGCGGTTGTTTGCCAACTCAGGGGAAAAAAACACAAAAAAATCCCAGTAAAAATGTCTGATAAGCGTTGCTATGGGAAACAATTATTTTGCTTGTTCATGCAGAGTGACGACGAGGTTAACTGGGTGGGTGGAGGCTGATAGGACACGTGTTTACAGCCCAGTTATATGACTGAGCTGACACATGTTGGGTGGGTGTCAACGCCTACTGTAAGACGTGCTGTATCAGGGATTAATGACGTCTGTGTCTTTAACCTGGCCCTTCTGACACCTGTAAACTATCACCTCTTCTGCACTTATATGACCTGTATATTACCTGTAGTTGATGGAATATCAGGTAAACAAAAACTCAGTGTCCAATTTTCCTGATGCTTTATATCCAGTTGCTATGGGAGTACACATGTCTGATGAGTATGTGGTGGTGTGTTTTAGCAGGGTGGTGGTGATGATGATCCAAAGGAGGGCAACAGTAAGAGAGAACCCGAGACTACAGACCGGCGTACTGAGCGCAGTCTTGAGGAGAGCAGGAAACTGATCCTGGAGTGGGCTAATGAACTCCGGGACGTCGACAAGGTCAGCATGTGTGATTGAGCGTTGGGATGCTTAAAGAATCTATACGGTGACTGTTGATCACAGATCAAAGGTGCTACAGGTGCTGATATAACAAAAATATCAACCTGATTTTGTGTCCTTAGCGCCTGAAGGAGACCCCCTGGACCGAGAGTCAAGAACAAGATAATAGAAAATATAAGGATGCCAACGAAGAGGCACAAATGAGGATCATGGAGTGGGCGAAGGAGCTTCAGATGGCGACTGAGGTGAGGATTCATAAATCTAAAACAGAAAGTGCAGCTCAGTTAAGAAGAGCCATTTGTCTGTTCATCTCTGTTACTTCCAATGCCAGTATGCATTTTGTTTTTTTTGTGCCAAATCTTGCAGCTGAACAAGCATTTGTGTGTTTGCAGAGTTGCGGCGTGCAGAGTGACGAGCTGGCTAAAGTGTTGCGTCTGCTGGGCCTGAAGAAAAAACGTCTGGGCAACCTTTTGCCTCTGCTGGAGTTCATCACCTGGTCTCTGCTCAAAGAAGACAGCATGGTGAGAAACTGTCCAGTTTGTTTGTTGAGTTGTAGGAATTAGAAATGACCAAGAAACCATTAAAGTGTGTAAAAGAATGGGTTCATCGGATGGTCAAACTGAAATAGAAACCATTGGAACTTATTTGATTTTAAAGATAACTTTCTGAATTGCTTTGATAGCACCAAATAAACCATCATTTAAACTATAAAAAAAAAAGGATTGGCTTAGGCCACGCAGTGCAGACATGGCCAGTTATACAACCACATTACGCAACATGTGATTTGAGTGAACCCTGCTCTTTGAATACGTGCGAAGCACCAATAAACCGCGACAATCAATGTCCTCAATAACTGATAGTGAAGACTGCAGATAAACTATTGTCACGTTTGCAGATGATGGTGTGGTGCATATAGCAAAGTTCTTGATTCAAATGTGAAGGAATATTTTGTGGTTGGTGCATTTTACTTTATTTCAGCTGGAGTTAAAGCACAAGTACCTTATTACTTATAACGCTACTTAAACCTACAATAAACCTTTCTTTGCTCTACTTACGCATGGTTATGACCCTTGACTGTTAACCGACTTTCCAAAAATGGCAATGAGTCTTGAAATTATTGCCCCATGGTGTCACCAGTTGCTCTCATTGGGGAAAGAAATGTTTCCTGGAAGGATCACACAGTCTTTTTGATTGCTCATGATTAAAAGCTGTGTGGTCATGAGAACTTTATTCTGTTTCAGACAATGATTCCACAGTTATGGCTACTGGAAAAGCAAAAGATGTGGAAAGCAGGAATTCCCAGATACATCCCCAGTTCAGGTATATATAAATATATATATGTTTCAATAAATTTGCTCAGAAAAAGATAAGATGCAGTTGAACTCTAAAACTATTTTGAGTAGTAGAATTGCTAATCATCTCAGATTTTGGATTTATCTTGCAACGCCTTGTTCCACCTCCTGGCGATCACTGGTTTAGATCATGTACAACATGTAACGTAATATTTGCGTCTCTATTTTCAGTCTGGAGTTGGATTTGCAGCGCAGAAGGTAAGATCGACCTCTCCTTTATTATATTATCTTCGTCTCATGTCAGACAGAGAAAACAATCACACTCACACAAATAAAATGATTTGTAACAACACTCCTTTTTTTCTTTCAGCTGATGTGCTTCTCGACCCAAATACCCAACACCGCTGGCTGAACCTGTCAGATGACCATCGTCAGGTCCAGGAGGCCCATAAAGAGTCCCCCCTGCCTGACAGCCCCCAGCGATTCGACACTTGGACATGTGTCCTAGGATGGGAGGGCTACAGCAGCGGCCGCCACTACTGGGAGGTAGACATAGCCAACAATGGCTACTGGCGCGTGGGGGTGACCACCGGTGACTCCAAACGTCATGGTCGGTTCCCAATGACGCCAAGGCAGGGCTACTGGACCCTGTGGCGCAGCATACACAAGTTCTACGCCTGCACCAATCAGGAGACAGAGCTTCCCATTAGCCTCGTGCCTCGACGTATGGGGATCTACTTAGACCACGAAGAGGGCCAGATCTCCTTCTACAACGCAGAAACAAAGTCCCACATCTACACCTTTGTTGGATCCTTCAGAAGGCAGAAGCTGTACCCTCTGTTCGTCCCTCTGGATGGTCGCACACGCATGACTATCACCTCACCAAAGAAAGTCTCCTTTTGAGAGAGGTGACTGCTCTTACTGGACACTTAAAAAAAAACCTTAACAAAAACTGCAAGATACAGAAAACAAAATGTGTATGTTTGTCATCTGTTAGATTTTAAATTAATTGGAAAATATTTAAGATTTCAGATGAATTTCCTTTCCTTAATGTTACTTTAAATGCATCTGTCAGTTTTTAAACTAGATTTTAAATCTCTTAGTGTCGGTTAAAAACTGACTCTGAACAAAAAACACATCAAAGTGCTGATGACATTATTATAGACAAAGTTGAAAGATGTATCAGAACATAGCACTCTAAGAAAAATGTAAATTTCTGCAACGATAAAAGTGGAAATCTTTATCAGATCTTGAGAAACAAAGTTTGACAACTCAACTTGAAGTAAATGTAAAAATAATATTTATTTAAAATGGTCTGTATGTGTTGAAATTCACATTTATGTGTAGACAGTGAGATTGTGAACACATTCTGCATCTACAAACACGCATGCACTTCACAATGCAATTTCAGACATGCACATAATTCATATTAATGTTGATGTTACAAAAGTAAAGCTTTTTAATAAAGTTTTTTGGAAAGACACATGTGCCTTTTGCAGAGCCGACTCAGTCCTTCAAGAAAACAGATGCCTGATGAAGTGTAGCTGGAGCAGGAGTGCCAGCACGTTATACATAAAGAATAAATATAAAGGTTTATAGATGTGAGTGCTGCCTGTCAGGACTCCCTCTTACAAACCCAGGGTCCATAATCATCACAGTCGGCAGCAAAGAAACTCCCATTTTCTCTCAGGTCTGCACAGTCCCTGTGATCAGCGTCCCACTCCACCATCACCCTTCAACACACAAAATATGTAATATGAGTATTAATCCATATAAAACGGATCCGTTTGAACATATTTGGAGTGTGTAATTGTCTAACGCAGCTGTATGTACGTATATGTCAATGTGTATTATGAATATGTATTTATATTTGTACTATATTGTAATAAAAGCAGAAATATAAACGCAAATATGATGAGGTTTGTTTGTCGTTTGTTCATTTTAAAGAAAATATGTAAATATGGGTCAAAAACAATCTTCTAATGTGGAGTATATTACTATATGATACATATTAGGTTGAAAGGAGTTTATATACTGTTATGTTTTAAGTATATTTCTTTTTTACAGATTTATAAGTTATTAGAATTATTGTTTATTTCCGTTTTTCTTATATTATTTTACTGTTTTTTGTTTAATTGTTTGTCGATTTGGATGCTGCTGTAACACTTTCTGTTTATTTATCAACTGCTGATTCAGTTTTGCATTCACAAACAAATGTCATGTTAATAATATATATATTTTTAAATTGTATTCATTGATCACTTGCTGAATTAAATCAACTGGTTTTGTTTTTTTTTTGCTGTGAAGAATGTAGCAAAGATCCATAAATAGTTACATTTGTGAGCAAACCTCTTTATTATCAGACGGCGTGTGTGAGATCTTTCCATAAATGCTGATCTACAGAATATTCTCCTATTTTCATCTTTTCACTCAATATTTCTATTATTATTATTTTTGAAAAACCCTTGTCCTGTCTGTCTGGACTTACAGCGTGTAGTGCTGGACGTCTGTCCCGTCCCACCACAGCCACTGACCCTCTTGCTCGGCGTCTGTCAGTCCCACCCACAGGAAGGGAAACTGAGGGAATGTCCTCATCACACCTTGGATAAATTCCTGAGAAGGAAGCAACATTTAAAGGACTTGTATGTATTTATAGACGAAAATGCTGCCTGATGTTTTCTGTCTGGTTACTATGAAACCTTGTTTTTGCTTTCTCGGTTCCTTATTTTACTTTACTTTTGCATGCTGCTTCCTGTTTTTCATTCAGATGTCAGTGTGTGAGTGTATATATATATTTATATGAAAAACCAAAAGTGCTTCTTGCTTGTGTAATCTTGTCCCGATCATCTCACCATCTCTGCAGAGTCTTTGATGACAGCCAGGCTGCTGTTGTGCCGCCGGCAGAACTCGGCGCTCTCATTCCACCGACAGTTGTCCTGCAGTCCCACCGAAAAGAAGTAACAGTGACTCTTCCACCAAAGCCAGCCGGCCGGACACACTCTGCACCTGGAGTCTGCACACAGCATGAGAGGAACACTGGGTATAGAATGTGAGAGTGCATACAGAGATGTTTGAGATGTCAGTTTGACATCGATCACCTTGAGTGACGGCGTGGAGCATCAGCTTCACTTCATGATGCTCTTTTTGGCACTGCTGCAGCTCCTTTCCTGAAGTTTTGGACGTCTGTTCGGCTTGTGGAGCTGATGTCCACATGACAGATGACAAATTCATTATTACAAACGAGTATGAAGCTGGTTGGTAAGAAGAAAACAACATTTTGAGCTGTACTTTATTGATAATTACATCCAATCAATGCAACTTCATACTTTTCACTACACTAAATACTGCTATCGTTAATAATTACTTTGATTTTACGTGCAACACATATGATCAACTTATTAAATATGATATATTTTAATAGATTAGACCCTCAGAGGTGTTTTCAGTTGTGCTGTTACTTAAATCAAAGTGGTGCAAAGCTATTTCGGGATGTGCAAAGAAGAACGATCAAATCCAGACTAACAATTTAATTAGACTTCTTTTCTACAGCTTGTCAGCCTGTTACTGAAACAATTATGACACTGAGCCAGCATGCACGATACCAGGACCATAAAACTGAAGCAGCTAATGTGACTTTAACCTAAAAATGACAGATTATTCACAGTTTCAGTTAGTACAGGATACAGTAAAACATTATATAAACCTACATGACTAACTTATATATAAAACACATGATCTTATATTTGTTATTTTATATGTATACCCACCACATAATGCTAAACACAAGAGAACTGCCATGGTCAGGGCTGCGGCTGTCGTAGCAACAGCCACACAAGCTGTAAGCTGACATGTCTGACAGCGTTTTGCATCTGTGATGGTGAAAAAAATAAAAAAATAAACAGAAATGGACATTTTTTAAAATGGAAACTTTCAGGATTATTACAACCTTCTGTGGAGAAATATTCACTTTTTAATCTTTCTATCTTTGATGACAGGGTGATTACGAATCTTTTGACCTCATTAAGATAAAACTGTGACACTTTCTGAGGGAAAAAAAAAGAGGAAACTTTGCAAACGAAACAGTGAAACTTTGCTTGTTATTGTTCAGCCTGTAACTGTAACAACAGGCGACATATTTAGGGTCGTATAAGACAGTCACACTGTGTGGTCTTTGTAACTAACCTGCAGGTGTTTCCCTCTGAACATCCTCCTCCTGGTTTCTCGAATCCATGCAAGCTGTCTGATGCTCACTGGCCTCTTACTTCCAAGTCTTCTTTGACATGTTCGCTCACTCGTACTCAACACCACCTTCTCGTTTTCACGCTTCTAACTGAATTCTGCCCCCTTCCTCATATTACAGCCGCTCTCTTTAACAGGGGAGCTCAAAAATAAAGTTTAATTGAGGAAGCAGGACAGGGTGTGCCAACAGCTGACATAAGCAGCCACGTTCTGTATAACAGCACCATCTTACTCTCAACCTCAATCTAATCTTTCTGCTGTGGTTTTTGGGCTATTCACGATCATGTTGACACACCATCTCAGTTTCTTCCTGTTGTTTTGTTCTCACACACTTATTTATGTAACCTTACCAATATACAAATACATTCACTTCACCATATATTTCCAAAAAACGCAAACACGATCAATCTCTTTCAAACATATCACAGTGATGTGTATAAACAGGAATAAAAAGATGAATGGGCAACAGTTTATATATTCATCCACGTATTTAGGTTATAGAAAACACTTAATATCTAAAAAAAACTTTTGTATATAATGCTGAGTACATCAAACTGTAGTAATGTCTGTTGATTATATCCAAACAACATTATCTTTGGCCTGTATATATGAGTTATGATCCAGATTATTACAGAAAATCAGTCATAAAAATCATGTTAACAGATGGTTAATATACATTTGATATAGAATTGGGTGCAGGTTGCAGATATAATGTTGCACGTAAATAAAGTGCATGGAGGAAGAGTCACTGTTTTTCACACCATGACTATGTTTATTTTTCATCTTAGTTTACAATAGATTAAAAAGCAATCCAAACAAAAGGGAAGCGCAGAAAATATAAAGTTAATTATAGAAGTATGTTTTTGCACTCTCTGATCATTAAAAAACAATTTCTTATATTGACTTAATATATTACTGACAGATTTCCTTTAGTGCCTGCGTTAACAGACAATGAAGTTTTGAATCTTGAATATTAAAGATTTAAAAACCTCTCGAATTTGCAGCAGTAAAAGTGCATTTAACAGGGGCGGTCGGTAGCGTAGTGTGTTAAGTGGCCGCCCCGTGTGTGGAGGCTATAGTCCTCGCTGCAGCTGGCCCCTCTCTCTGCCCCCTGCTTCCTGTCTATCTTCAGCTGTCCTATCAATAAAGGCATAAAAGGCCAAAAAAGTTATCTTAAAAAAAAAAAGTGCTTTTAACAGTTAGACATTTGCAAAAGAAAGAAATTCCTTCAAATGTCCGAAATATCTCCACCATTACAAACTAAATAAAAAAGAAAACATGATGGATGTTGCTTGTGTCTCTTAGTTTACAGTTTCTTGCGTGAGTTCCCAGAAAACAGAGTGCCCCAAAAGACGGTTGAAATGTTCACGCAGCTGCAAGAAAACATAAAAATAAAGAAATTAAAATACATTTTTAAATCCACTTTATTCATAAAACACAAAACGGAGCCATTCCTTCTCAAGATTCACTCCACGTGTCCCATTTATTTTAGTCTGTTTCAGGAGTTTTAGGAGAATATTATATACACTATCATTAATACTTGAGTTTACCTGCCAGACGTTGTGTTTGCTTCTGTCCGTGTGGTGATTAACGTACCTGTTTAAATACGTTGTCCCTTGTGTTGTTTTTATCACAAAGGAGAGGTTCTTTCGAGGAGCACATCATAGACATAGTGATTTCCCTTATGTCCGGATCTGAGCAACAAACAGAGACTATGTGAAGAGGAAGCTGAGAAGAAGGAAGCACACACTCATTCATGCTGTAAAATTTACATGTGGGGAAATAAATGATGTCCAGTTTGGTCAGACACTGTTTGTTTTGTTTCCTAAGTTACCCACACGCACCATGTAGGAACTTCCTTTCATTTATTTAACATTTTTACCCCATTAACGACAATATTGATGACATTACTGTTCTCTAAAATATAATAAATACATATTAAGATTGATTATTCAGGATGATTTCATACCTAATCTGTTTAGTTTGTAACCAGACCAACACTGTCTGAGAGTTTAACAGGGTTTCTACCTTACTCACAGTCATAATAGTCATTGCACAATAGCATTGTGTGGTTCTGCTAAACAACATCTTAATATATATATTTTAAGAAAATGTAATGGCAAAGTAAAGTATAAACAGTTTAGTCCCAATAGGATAAAACATGCAATATAACCTTTTAGGTCTGAGAGTCTCACCTGTACAATGTGAAATATCTGCTGGGACACTGTAATTTCCACCCGCCTTTGTTTTCACTGCAAGATCGTACTTGGTCCCTGACTTCAAGCCAGTGAAGTTGTACTGAGTGTGGTGATGCACCACAGCAGACGTATTGTAGTGATAGAAGTCGGACTTGATTTCAACAACATACGTGACATTTAATGAGTTGGCAGGGGCCGTCCAACTGAACGTAATGTGTTCTTTATCAGCGAAAGGGATTTTGGGATGAGTAGGCGGCAACGGCACTGAAAGAAACAAGGGAAGGGAGAGGAAATAAGTCAGTTTATATAATTTATATTATTATATTTGTATTTTTCCATAAGGCAGCAGGTAATTTACTGCCAAAGCTAACTGAACATTTCTTGCTTCTGCTTTACATCAAGTGTCAAAACACACAATGGCTTTTTATTGTGAAAGTCACATGAAATGCAATATATTCGTCATAGTTAGTGTGTTTGGACATTGTTTCTTAAAAGAGTCAATATACAAATAGGCACGAATTTAGCAGAAACAGAACAAGAAGCAGCAGCCACAGTTTTAGTTACAGGCAGATGTTGTGAACTTTCTACCATAAAGTAACAGAATTTAAATCATGTTGATGATACACTGACGTGTAATCAGGTGAATGATGTCTCATTCCTACTCTGGCCTGTATGCCTGATTGCACTATGTCAATTATTTCACTGATTTGGGTGAAACTGGATCATATTTTATGGAGAAAATGTTTTCTCCTCTGGCTGCTCTGCCTAAACTCCATTGTTTACAGAGTTTCCCCCGATGAAAAAGTAAAGTAAACTGCTGCATTGTAGCTGCTGTTAGTTAATGTTAATGAGCTGTGAGCTCAGAGCACCAGTGGGGAGTGTTGGCGTTTGTACCACAGGTCTTTTGGACCACCGGGACGAGGTTTTCAGTCCCGGGGCACGGGGTAATGCTGATGGGGAGTGGAGTAGGTGTTGTGCCAGAACAGGAGCTGGGAAAGCGGTCAATATATCTGTGCTCAGCAGCCTTTATGGACATAATGACAGAGGTGAAGAGACCGAAAAGAACGCTGATGGAGGAAGCTAAGAAGAGAAAAATGAGAGAGTGACTGAGAAAGAAGCTACCAGACAAGAGTAAATCTGGGACTGACTTTTAGTCGTTGGTGAGAGCTTGGTGAAATAAAAGGCTGAAAGACAGACGCCGAGCTGGGCTGACTGCTGTTGGACTATGTAAGTTAAAAAAAAAAAGAGCACAACTCGACACACAAATGAGCAAAATACGTCAGGGGACTCGTGACTCACGGGTGAAAATGGAGTCTTGAACTGGCAAGCCGTCGACATGTCCGTTACTGATGGAGACGATCACTGTGTAATTGGCCGCAGTGTTCAGGTTGTGAAACGTCTTCGTACGTTCATGTACGTTGTATTTCTTCGTTTCACTGCCCACTTTGAGCTCGATGTTGAAACTCGAACTTTTACCCAAATGGGGAGCGTTCCAATCGGCAGTGACGGTGTCATGTGTACTCTTCAAAACCAGGTCTGAAATTTGTCCAGGAGCTGTGTAGGAGTCACAAGGTCAGATTAGTGACATTGAACACAGCAGGTTTTTATTCTGAGAATTGTGGATTTCCCTTCAGACAAACAAGTATCAATCAAAACAATCATTCCACAGTTACCTGTGTAGGTGTAAATGGTCACATTGTCTCCCTTCAGGGTGCCATTGGCCAGTGCGATCACACTGAGGGTTATATTTTGGGATATCGGCAGGTTTGTCACGTTAACTTGTCGTCCTGTCACCGTTTTATTAAACCTCAAGCTGTTAGGAAGAGAAACAGTTGCTGACAGTACACATCACATTCACCCTGATGGCATTAGCTGCAAAGCAAAGTGCCAACTACTCATCAGAAGGGAGCTAATCACATCAAATTCAGATACGTTCACACACCGATGGCCATCAGGAGCAATTTAGGGTTTGGTATCTTGCCCAAGGATACTTTGACTTGGCGACAGTTCGAGGAAATGGGATGAAATAGTTTTGTTGTGTTTAAGTCATTAAAGTCAAGCCGTCTGATAGTTGTTATAATAATATTTCATTAAAAAACACAAATGTGAACCTTGTGGTTTCGCTACAGGATGTCAAGTCATGGATGAATCAGCAAAGTCAAATGGATTCATCCTCTGGACGCCATGAATATTAATTGAAACCACAGCTAAACAAAAAAAAAAAAAAGAAACATCACAGTAAACATAACTGAATTTGAATAAGTAAATACTATCTACTAATACATACATATTATTTTCATCCAAAGCCTTCACCCAGTAATGCGTGGCGTCGCCTTCAGGTGAGTCCCAGGAAAGCAGCAGCCACTCTTGGCTGTTGTCAGACGCCTTGAGGTTGGACACTTTCCCAGGCTCTGAAACAGACAGTAGGTAAACACATTTTGAAGTATGTCGCGTGATCAGGTTTCCTCGTGTAAAGATGATATCAACTCACTGGTGTATACTGTGATCGCAGACTTTTCACTCCTTGTGGAGTCAGGGCCCGCGGCCACTGAGGTGATGTTGAACGTGTAAAGGACTCCAGGTGTCAAGTTGACGACTTTTGCGTGAGTCTTGTTTGTTTTAATCTCCTTACCGGAGTAATGAATTTCAAAGAGGTCAAAATTTCCAAATGGTTTGTCCCAACTCAGGTAGAGGGTACGGGTTTCATTCTGACTGAGGACTGTGAAATTCTCCACTTTGTTAGGTACTGGGGAAAAAAGGATATATAATCAGGGTTAGTGTTTTTAATGTCAACGTACTTCTCCTTTCTTTTCCCGTAAAATCGCAACTTGACCTGAAGTTTGAAGCAGTGAGCAACACTTTTAAAGTCGGAGGTGTGTGTCCTCGATGTGATTTAACAACAAGGTTCTAGAGCTCTGTATCGCTGAGGGATTTAAATCCCTGTCAAAATAATAAGCCATCCACATATTCTGTTTCCTGTCACATTAACTGCCATTTCACTGCAAAGTTACTGATGCTGTGGTAAATTCCACTGTGTTTGCAAAAGCACATCATATATAAATGTGTGACATTATATTTACACAATCCTTTTAGCTTTTATCAGTCCTACATCAGTACTTGCGGCAGAATTGACTTTTTAAACAGTATACAGTGCCCCCATCAGGGGGTCAGATGTTACAGACTGAGGCAAACTCACTGGTGGTGAAGAAGAACTCCTGTGCATTGAGGTCTCTCCCACACTTTATAGGAAACACCTGGACTGTGTACTGGGTGCCCGGTGTCAGGTTGAAAAGTCCGTCAGTCACATTAGTTAGATTTCTCGTCATTTCTTTGACACCTTTGACCTCTAATCTGTAATTAATGACATCAGGCACGGGTTGCCACGTGAGCGTGGCGCTCACGGAGGTCAGGTTGGTTACATTGCTCACGCTGGTCTCATAAACGATATCATCTGGAAATGAGAGGAGGAGCGTTAACTGATAAATAACATGAGATATTCAGAGATCACTGGAAGGTAGACGCTGACACGGGGATGTAATGCACACACACTATTGGCTATTGTAAATGCAAAGCAATATGCACAATAAATCCCCCCCTGTCATATACATATGTAAATATATGGAAGCAAATAACACTGCTGCTTCATAAAACATTAACTAGTGCAGCTTTAGAGGTTCAGCTACACAGGAGAATATACAAAAAGAACAAAAGCAAAAGATTTGCTCACTTTTAGCACATTTTGTTCCTTAATGATGAACTATTAAGAGAAGCCAAACTAGTACAAACCTAACATATAAACTCTATGGATTATTTTTTTCTTGTATCTTGGATATGGATCAAAAAATCAATAAATAAACGAGTGGCATGGGGGTAAAAAAGCTCAGCGTGCGAAGGTGCGAGGCCGCATGTATATTCATTTAAATCTTAGAGAGACAAACACACCAAGATTAATCTAAAACACCGCTGGTATCATCACCAAAGCCACTTGATTATAAGCACAGATATAGGCAGGAAAGTCTATATATATGCAAAACAAGATTTTAATATGTGCGGAGGAACTGCTGTAAAATATTCAAATAAGAAATATGCTGTATGTACCAAGCAGCTCACTGTGAATGGATATATTCTTTCTGTATTTGGAGTTTAAAGCAATATACATCAAACTGGGGTGCAACTATAAAGCTGCCATACAGAAGTCATTCATAGTATGTTTTTGTGACATTGTGAGAGTTGATGTCGTCTGTCTTACCGTCGTAACATATAAAAGGCAGAAGCTCGAAGCAGTTCTTTTCCACCCAAGGCCCAAAGCTGAGCATGGCCACACAGGAGTCCTCGATGAAGTTCTCATCGGGGTCCGGGTCCGAAAACAGCACAGGTGATCGCACACATTCAGCTTCTAGTGGCAGCGTAGGTGTGGTGGGTGCAGCAGCCGTAGTGCGGGTCGCAGTAGTCGTAGTGGGGGTCGCAGCAGTAGTATAGGACGTAGCAGTAGTATAGGACGTAGCTGTAGTCCCGTGTTCAACATCCGTGGTATCATTGGTCTGGTTTTGCCTTCTGGATTCCAAGAGGCTGGTAGAGTTTGTCGTGTTTCCAGTTGCATTGTTCGCATCTGTGAAATCACCTGTCGTGTTTCTAGTTGCATTGTACGCATCTGTAAAAGCATCTGTCGCGTTTCCAGTTGCATTGTACGCATCTGTGAAATCATCTGTCGTGTTTCCAGTTGCATTGTTCGCATCCGTGGTATCATTGGTCTCGATTTGCCTTCTGGATTCCAAGAGGCTGGTTGTCATGTCATCAGTTGTGAAATCTGGGGTTCTAAAATCTGTGGATGAGAATGTGATTTCTGTGGCGGTTGTTGCGGGTGTCGTGGTTGTTGCAGGTGTCGTGGTTGTTGCGGGTGTTGTGGTTGTTGCGGGTGTTGTGGTTGTTGCGGGTGTCGTGGTTGGCCTTGCTGGGCAGGTGCAGGAGCAGCTGCAGCAGTCTCTTCTTGGGAAGTGGGATCTAAACACTGGCCAACCTGGGTACCAGTTTTGGAAGATGAGTCTATCCCCATCGGCCCAGCGGGACCAGATCAAGCTGGTGTTGCTGGTGGAGTTGCTGGTGGAGTTGCTGGTGGAGTAATTGGTGGAGCTGCTTGTCCAATAGCTGGTTGAGTAGCTGATGGGGCTGCTAGTGGTGTAGCTGGTTGAGTTGTCGACGGTGTAGCTGGTTGAGTTGTCGGTGGAGTTGCTGGTTGAGTTGTCGGTGGAGTTGCTGGTTGAGTTGCTAGTATAGTCGAAATTCTTGCGGAGGCCGATCCAGTGGTCAGAGGTGAGGTTCTCGGCAATAGTTTGGACGTTTTCAGGCGTCACTGTCACCAGGTCTTTGAAACAGAGCTGACAGGACATGAAGCAGTCATGGTGTAACTCACTGGTCATTATGAGGTTTGTGACAACTTAAACAACTCTGAACACAATGCCACTTTGAATTTAACAACTGTATAATTAAAGGGATAGTTCAGCAATTTGAAGTGGGGTCTGCTTTCTGACCAGCTACTATAGGCAACACACCGACTACCTTTTAAATTACTCTTTCACATAGCATAACCTTTTCAGTATTTTCACAGTCCGGCTGCATGTTTAAGTCACATTTTTCTAAAAACGAGGTTCACGTTGTACCTGGCAGTGTTTCCTAGCATCTTCCCAGGAGAGCTTTCTCGACTGAGGGAAGTACCGTCGGGTTGAAGC
The DNA here is from genome assembly GCF_000972845.2 of Larimichthys crocea. Classification (NCBI taxonomy): domain Eukaryota; kingdom Metazoa; phylum Chordata; class Actinopteri; family Sciaenidae; genus Larimichthys; species Larimichthys crocea. Next base: position 3,948,710 of record NC_040024.1, on the reverse strand, counting down.
GCTGCACATCAATATCAGAGCTGAGGACAAACATACAGACAGGAGAAGTGGGAAGACGGGTTACAGGTCGGGATGCACTTATCAGATCAGTATCCGGGCCAATGAGAACAGTTTTGTTGTCATACTCATGAATAAAGTCAGATACATTCATGATGTAGGCAGTGGCTTACAAGTACTTTCATATTTTCTTGATTAATATAAAAAAAAATTCCAGGTTCATTTTGTTTTAATCATCATCATATCATCAAATTATCGTCAATCATATGATCGAAAGTTGTTAGCTGGCGAGTTGTATAACTTACTTCCTCTTCTTATCTCTAAAATATCAACAACTAAACAAATGCCTGTTGTTACACAATATACTTAAGTATAAGTTCTCATCAACATTAGTGAACAGTCATTTTTGGCCATCTTTTGGAAACAATTGCAAGTAAACATTATTTATAAAATCAAGCATTAAGAGCAAACCTTAATCAGAATCATATTTATTGCCAAGTAGGTTTTCACTTTCAAGGATTTTGTCTTAGTATAAAACAAACATTAAGTAAAAAATATCAGGAATATAAAAAACGAAAAAAGTATTTAAAATATATAAATATACATATTTATACAATGTTTAAAATTAAATGAGCTGTACACTTGTGCAGGAATAGCAAGTATTTACTTATGCTGTTCTGACTTTATGCTTAACTTTAAAATTTTGAGTGAGGGAAAAGTGTTCAACAATTTTGCTAATAGATTAATCAAGTCACCTCTTATGTAAAACTGCCAACACCAATGTCTTTAAGGATTAGTTGCTTTTCTGTTCACTCTAAACTTTTTTAATATGAATGCGTCATGATTCTGTGACACTTTACAGGTTACACAATTCAAAAACAATTAGCAGATTCAACTTCACTCTGTATTTAAAAATGCTGCATACAGGTAACAGATGAAAATGCCACCGAGACAACACTCACCTGCAAAAATGAGAATGCAGACCTCAACTTTAGAAGATAATTTCCCCATGTTGAGACTCCTGAGGATCCTAGATTCAGAGAGGGTTCATGAAACGTCACCAGAGGACAGCTACTGTAGAATAAAATTGTTAAGTAGAAGTTTAATGATCTGTCTTACTAGTCGTCCAGGCTACAGATGCATCCCATGACCTGTTCGCTCAGTACAAAAACACCAGTGCCACCCTACAGGAAGATGAACAGGTAATCAAATGCACATTTCACTGGCAACACAAGGCTCCATTCATAACGTTTTAATCCTGCTGGTTTTACATCTGCGTTCCAAACATGCAAAGTACTAATATGAAAAAAAGGATGGGGGTTTGTTTATAGTAGAGAAAACAAACACGCTGGCAAGAGATGCAAAGACAGAAAACAAGGACACAGTTTAACCATACACATTTATTTTGGTTTATAATTGTATATACGTACAAAATGCAATTAGTAAAAAAGAAAGAAAAAAAAACAGCAATGACAATGGAAAATAGAAGATCTTATAAAAAACTAAGTTCCCAAAATAATCTATAAAGATACAGAAATAAAAAAAAATGCCTTTAATTAGTTTTTTTTTTTTGGCAGTGTAAAAACAAAAAGTGGTTTATTCTCAGTGATTGGTCAAATCCAACTGAAGTGCTAAATACTAACTGGCAAACTGCATGGTTGGAGGCTGGAAGGCCAAAAAAAACGGAAACATAACATCAAACGACAGCTGGAGCGTCCTAAACGGCGAGCACATTAGGCCGGCAGTAGTTTTCATCATCTGAACCGAGTGGCACGCACCCCATAAACCATCAAACACCTCTCTTGTTAGATTGTGTCCCTGCTTCCTAAAATTTGTTCCTGTAAATCAAAATTCCGCTTTTCCTTTTTATTTTTTAACCCCACCAACAATTTCTGCTCCCTGTTGCATATAAAGAGTTACAAATACTAAAAAGGTAATTCGCTTTTTGGGGTGAACCAGCCAGCCCCTCAGCTACCGGATATACTGTTCATTTTCAGAAAAGATGACAACGGGTTCCCTGCAAACATAATTACTACCGTTTAAGAGGACGGAACAGCAATGACAACATGTGGATACATAGGGGGGAAAAAAGGCTTAATTACATTGACAGCTTTACGTGATGAAAACAATTATATATAAAAACGGAGACCCACTGACAAAAAGACATGCAGTCAAGCCCGTGCGCTTTTTAATCTGGCCTTATGTTGTGCAGTTTTTAAACATGCTTGCATATCTAACGAAGGCTGGAATGGAAACATTTGCACCGATTGTGCTTGCTGGCGTCGGGGAAAGGGGAGTTGGGCTGGATGTAAATGTTTGAATTTGCATTGGCTATGGTACAGTAACGGTAAACACTTATTCAAGTTTTACAAGCTTGACTTTTTCCAAACGAAAGGCAGTGACTTCATACTTAGATTAGGATCCTTTGCAGTCGCACTTCATTGGGAATAAAACAAAGATTATAAGTAACATTTTGACAAAACAAAAAGGTGGAAGAAATCGGACTATAAACGATCCATGTTATGACAAGATGACAAAAGTGGAATCAAATTAAAATCCCTGCCAAGATCAACACTGATTAAAAATACAGTCCCTCCCAATAATACAGCTCAACCAGACAAAGTTCTCAAAGCCATCTGACGGGACTTCACATGGTGAGTACTGAGGAGGAAGCAGACCTGCTTACAGTATGAACTGCTCCCCTCTGCATTATCTGTTAAACCTTTATTCATTTGCAGTCAAAAAACAGCGAGTCACTGTACAGTGCTTGTACAGTAAATGGTCAGGCAGTACAGTTATTGGATCAAGTGTTCTGGTGTACTGAGGCAGGAGTTGATTTGGGGTTCCAATGACAAATAAAAAACCTGAAGTAAACCCGATGGCTTGGAGGGAGAAAGACGAGCCGCGTGTTCTCATGAAGCGACTAGGTCGTCAGTCGCTGTCGCTTTTCTCTCCTCTCTGCAGGAGCCTCTTCCCAGAGGAAGGCACAGCAAACTCCTGCTTCACAGACATCTTGGCCTTCCTGTGGAGAGAAAACAGGACAAAGCCAGTGAGCGTCTGGAAGTTAAGGAAGGTTTATTTGCAATTACACGGTGCTGAAAATTACTCTAAACTTTTTTGGGGGGCAGTTTAAATTTAACTAAAGCGTTTTGCCTGCCAGGCTTTGTTAACTTGCACAGATTTGGTAATTTTTCTTGGTTTATGTGCTTCTAAATATGTGACAGTTAAATTGATTCATGTTTTCACAATCAGGTGTTTTATTTAGAAAAATTGACCAGATTCTCTATGCCATTTCTGTGTCTGACTTCCATCCAGCTCTGTGCAGACTGATGCAGGCTGCTCGTGGGTCGTGGCCGCTTCTTGTGGAGTTTGAAACATTGATTACGACACCAACGACTAACTCAGGCGACCAGCGCACACAGAACATGTCACACCCGTGCCAGGTGGAGCTTAGGGGAGGCCCACAGTGGCAGACTTTAACACCTCTGATCTAAATGACGTCATACGTGGTGAAAATTTTTCACCAGAAACAGTGTGCAGCAACAGAACTATTAAAGAGTGACTCCTTGTGGCAGACAGCAGTGGAGTTTAGGGTGTTAACGACAAAGCTGCAGCCAAGCTAATGATCATGTTGAGATATTCTTGAAGAACTAAGAGGTTTAGTCCACTGACAGTGAATCTTATACAGAGATATACTATATACTACTATATACTCTTACTTCTCTTTGTCCTCCAGAGCGTCGTTTATTTCCTTTAGCATTTCATACCGTTTGCGACCGCGGATCTGCAGGAGACATTAAAAGGGGAAATTAAAATCAAGCAGCAGTGAAATTTTTTGGAAATAAATTATAAAACACAGTATGCATCTTCACTTACATGCAGCACAAACACTTCCTTCTCCTCTTCCTCTGCACTGGAGGCTGGCTTGGACTTCTTCACAGAGACAGCCATCGTGTCAGGAGTCGGGGCGCTCTCTAAAGAAACAAAAGTGACGTCAGCAGGAGAACAGCAAGAATCCATGGAAACTCATGCGATGCAACAAAAACATACTTCGTTTTTTAGTCTGTTTGGTGCCGCTCTGCGCCTTGGTGCTATTTTCCTCCTCGGTCTTGCGGTCCCTGCCTGGACATGCGCAGACACGCACCTCGAAGCACCTCCGGCCCAGAACCGATCCCCTGGGAAGATCAACAGTCAAGTAAAACAAACAAACCCAAACTGCGATACACGAATTAACCGGGACAGATATTAGATATCATCACGTCCCTCCTTGTCCTGTTTACATCTCTTCTCTATGCACAGAAAATACTCTTACTCTGGAGTCTCGAGGGTCAGGATGGTGAGGATGGGTCTGCGGTTCATGCCCCCCATGCAGGAACTGTTGCACATGAAGCTCAGCAGGACGGTGGTCATTTCTGAGCCCAACTGAAACAGGAAAGGAAAATTATTTACTCACTTCTGGCTCAAGTGAATTTTCTAAACTCTTCATTGACCCTATTGGTGTAAAAGAGAGGGAAAAAAAAAATACTGCCAATTTTCTTCTTTTTTTACATTGGAGCCACATTTCTGGGTTTTTTATGCAGATAGTGACAGTTTGTTCTTATACTCACATAAACAATGCTTGAAGGTCACATATGAGGAAAAGTGAAAAGGTAAAAAAAAACTGCTGTAGAAAGAGTAGACATGCTCCCCCTGCGACAGATCGAGTGGGGCAGTCGTTGTACCTGTGGAGGCTCGTAAGGCACAGTCACACTCTGCCTCTTAGTGTGCGGGTCCTCGAAATACTGCGCCTTCTGGCTGCCCTCCACTCTGATAAGGTGACTGCGGTGCTCCATATCTAAATGGAAAAACAGATTAGAAACATTTTTTAAAGATCTTTTTAGATCGATTATGTTCTTCCAGCGAAGACACACAATGTCTGTCCTTACCGCCGTCTGCGTTCTGGTGATGGGGGCATCTGCGGACCACCTCGGCCACGTGCTCAGACTTCTTGTAAACCGCTGTGGCCCTGAAGAAAGCACTGGCAGGAGGGTCCTTGCTGACCAGCACTTCAACCGGGCTCGTCTTGGCAAGCTGGCAATATAGCTTGTTTAGCTGCTCTGAGAACTGAGAAAACACAGAACATCCGTACATGTTACTATCTGTGGAGTGGTGAAGATAATGCCAAGCACAGGTCTGAGATCTGTCTCAGAAAACAACTGAAACAATCTTAAAATTAAATTAAACAAGTGTCTTTTCTAAAGAGCTGAAAACAAATCGAGTTGTTGAGCTCTTGAAACAAGTATGGCCAAATTGCTCGAATCAAAAGTCGATATTTTACCTTGCCTTCATCCATTTTTAACCCTTTCTGTGCTGCAGGAAGACAGTGCAGGAACATGTCCCGTCATGTCAGAGCACTGCTTTACAGCTAGACTGCACCTCCACCATAGACCACAGCAGAAGTCGTAGGGGGCGGGAGTTTCGGTGCAGATCACCCTAACTTCAACTAAACAGACCAACTGCAAGGTGCTGCTGGGTGAGTCACCGTGGAAACATTAATGCCATTGGCTCCTCAGAGGCAGCAACTGACTATAGAGCTCGAAATTGGGCGAATCGTCACAATGAACAGGATTCCACATGAATGCCATCGGGAGAGATACGAAAGAATTGATTTTTAAACGCGAAGCCAAGGTAAGATTTTCTTTTTTAACTGTTTGTCTAAATGGTTTTCAGCGTTTTATAGATTTAATAATTCTCTGGGTGATTAAAAACTTCGAACACCAGTGGGCGACTTTACTGCAGTAAAACTACAATTACCAAACTTCGTAATTTAGAAAGCCTGTTTAATTAAGTCGAATTGATTCTAGTGAATTAAAACGATACGCAGCAGGAACAGTTTATGTGAATGGAGAACGATGAAGGACGCCTCAAATCTGAGCAGCTGTGGTGGTGACTCCTTTTGTTCTCTGGCGAGGGGCTCAACCAGCAAATGTCCTCTTCGCCATGTTTGGTTGCAGAATAATCTTTTTTTTTTGTTGCCTTTTTGTACCTTTATTGTATATTAGCGTGTGAAGAGTGACAAGAAAGTGGGGAAGGAGAGAGGGAGAACGATGTGTAGCGGATGGCCACAGGTCAGATTCAAGCCGTGGGCCGCTGTGGCGAGGACGGAGCCTCCATGCATGGGGCACACAATCTGCCTGTTGAGCCAACCAGTGCTCCCAGACTTGAACATTTGTGGTCTAGAATTTCAACCCTGTCAAAATCAGACACCGTGTGCATTAATTTGTCTGACACCGACCAGAACAGACACTAGACAAAGACGTTATCCGGCACGCTGTGCTACTCAAATTGTTGGAAATGTTCTGAAACTGTCTGTTTTTAAAAACAAAGAAGCAGAATTTATTTCGTGAGCTTTGGTCTGGGATCACTTACGGTTGAGGTGACCGACTTTGCAGTGCCAGACTTCTGGAAGCGGAGCTGGAAGCCGTACTCCCCCGGGTAGTCGGTGGTAACCGGGACGGTGGATGCCGGGGGAGTGACGCTTTCTTTAGTGGACATCTCCGGGGCCATATCGAAGAGTTGCGGGTCAAACTCAGACATATCATTCATAAACTGTAAAAGAAGAGAAATAAGAGAGGGTCAAAAAACTATTTACATCTTTCCATGTGTAGCAAATTAATGTTTTCAGCACTTACAAGATCATCAGCCACTATCGGTGTGACCGGGAGGGAGGGAGGCATCCTGGGGGAAAAGAAACAAGACCAGGTTAATGTTTGTCTGGGGTTAAAAGGGAAAAAGAAAAAACTACAATTAAAAAGTAACTTACACAGACTCCCATAGCGCTTTAAAGGAGTCCTGGCTCAGCGGCAGGCTGCCAAAATCCTGCTCTTCCATCATTTATTTCCCGGCTGAGAGAGAAAATGAGGAAGAGCCAAGATGGAGGGCTGTGAAAAGGTAAACAGGAAGAGAAACAATGATCTCTATCTCCAACTGGCGAGTTCAAACTAGTTCATGAAATAGTTGGAAGCGTGACTAACATTACAGGCACATGTTTTGGATTTATTAGTTGGTTGTTTTAGCCCACAAAAAACAAAAAAACAAAACAGAAAAATAGTTACAAATAGTTCAAATTCAAATACTTTTGTCTGGCTGTGCTACATCTAAATATATTTGATTTTAAAAGAGATATAAGAGCATAAAATAAGCGAAAAATCAGATTTCAGACACTTTCTGTTGATAAATACTTGGTCAAACTAACAGGAAATGCAGGTTCACCGAGTTAAAACAACAAGCAGGCCGCTTATGTAACTACTGATTAATAAAAAAACACAAATACCCACAGAGACAGCTTCATTTGACAGACATAAACGTTTGAATGAAATCTAACTTCACAAACAAACAAAACAAGCAGCACATTCATGTCGCTAACGTCAGCTAGCCTCCATTTTCTACACAGGGGCCTACAACCAAACTGAATGAAGCCAGCGACCGAGCCAGCGTTTTTTTAACAATAACTCGACGGATAAAAACTTAATTAGTTAGTATGAGTTAAAAACTATTCATTAAATAACACAAGTTCAGCTCACAGACGCAATTGTTTGTTACCGTAGCCCGTTAGCATAGTTAGCTCCGGACGTTAGCACTACGTTCCGGAATCCAACCGTCGGCCAACCGCCGTGAAACTTTCTTTAACGGATAAAATAAAGTGTGTCCCCCCCCCCAGGTCTGATCTCCTTCAACCCGATAAAGCTTGCGCGGCTGCACGGCTACCTTGTGTGGTCTTGCGCTGCTGACCGGGTGAGATGAGTCACTGCTGGGTGTTCAAGGAGCTTAGAAAACAGCCGAGGAAAGTCAAAATATTTTGGGGCAGAGAGGAGCACGTTGTTCGGGGGAATCCCACGGAGCGGGGCGAAGAGGGGGGAGGGGCGGGGCGGGGCTTTAAACCTCGCCGCGGCGCCGCCGACCAATCACAGAGCGCCCTCCCGCTCTCCTGACGCACTTAAACGCAACATCGCGAAATGCTACGTACTGCTGCGTTAACTTACCGTCGGAGATTTGACAACTCGCCAACAACCGCGAAAAACAAAAGAGGCAAATGATCAGTTAACGGCTCTTTAATTATACAGTAATCACAAGCACGGTTTGTTTTACCGGTACAAACAAATATCTCCCCAGCTCAACATTTATACCGCATTATTTGCTATTATATGTTGTTGCTGTATAGACCTTGCGTCCAGTGTGTTGAAATGTGTGTTTAAACTCAGGGAAAGTTTTAGTCTAGGTCATAGCTAAACAATATGTTAATAAACTTTACATTTAGCTGGAGTTTATTGCTCATTTATGTATTTTTTTCCACATTTATACAAGGTTCAGAGACTGCTGCTGATATCGTCTTGGAAAATCCCGAACAAAAACTGCAGGCTTCTGCTGAACACCTGAAGGCAACATAACAACAAGAGGAGCTGCTGACCTAGTCGTGGGTTATTTGAGCACAAATGGCTACAAATTGTGTTAAATGATACAAAAATCCTTTGAAAACCCCTCATATTTAGACTTTCCAACATGATAGAAATTGTAGTTCTGTCCTGTGCCCTCACAGAAAACATGAAACAACTACAACTTTAAATATTTAAAGAAACATAAGTCCGCTCTTTGTAATGGTAAAAAATAGCCATATAGACATGGCCATGTTTAGGACATTGTACCTCTGAATAAGCTATTATATATCAAAAGTCATGACAAACAGTACCTCTGAATAAGCTATTATATATCAAAAGTCATGACAAACATTAGCAAATTATCAAATTATTAATAACTATTGCCCAGGGACACTGCCAAGTAGAATTCAACATCAATATTTCAATGACATAATTCATGATTTAGTGATTGTAGCTGTGCTTCCTGTAAAGCTGACAGTAACGTGTGTCAAAGTGTTATCTCTGAGCGCTGATCCAACACACTGACAGTATATGCGACCATAGTCGCCGCTGTCTTAGCAGTCCACCTCAGCGGATCAACCTGAGGCCGGCTGAATGAAGCCTGGGTGCTGAAATAAGCCATCTGTAACAGCACCTATCAGTCAATTCATGATCATATTCACACTCTGTACAGTTGAACTGGAAACTTAGACATAGAGACCAAAACTGTTTTTGGCACCAGGCTGTAAACATGTTTATTTCTGCTGTGAAGATGGACATTTTAACATGGGCACTTATGGAGACAGCTACTGAGGTTGGCGCTTGATCCCACACTATGCCACTACTTCTTTCCAGGGAGGTCAGAGGTCAACTGAGCTCAAGCAGCGTCCCTGGTGTCAGGCAGGGTCACCATCTTATTCGAGGACTGTCTGAGATGGTTTCCTCCTGTGTGGTTTAGGACTGTGCTCTATCTTTATGTAGGTTAAAACTAGTATAAATCTGTTAAATTTTCACACTGTTTAATGATTTCATACTGGGTGACGTCGCCTCTCATCACCCTTCAAATGCCCGTTTGCTGATAAGATAAACTTCTGTACCACCAGGGGACCAGAGCTGCAGAGAAACTCAAAGTGGGACGTCCCTCCATCAGGACATTAGCACCATGCTGCTGGAGTCTTTTCCTGACCTGGCAAGACTCACATCCTAAGAGTATACGCACTGAATGTTGGCTCATGTCTGTCTGTCTGTCTGCAGTTATTGGTGCCTCTTTGGGCTCATTTGACCTTTGAGTGAATGTGCTGATGGTGCCAGCGAGTTCACTAAGAACCTGATCCCAATGGCACTGCACATTGATACAATAGTGAGATCTAAGAGAACAAGGCCATGGCAGAGAGGGAAAAGAAAATGTGCATGACTAATGTTGCAACAGAACATTAAACTTATGTGATGTTAGGTGTAATTTGATCGTTTTTTTATAGTGTGCACGTCATGGAGCAGGGCTAGTGGCTGCAAGAGTATTTTGAATGCTTTCCAATGGTTACCAAGGCTAAAATACGTCAGACAGCTTCAAACATGTGTATGAATGACATAAGCTGACAACTTTGCAAACAGCCAAACATCAAACAAACAAGATATAACAGCCAGCTAATATTACTTACTACTCCAGCAACAAGAAGCCCAGCTTGGCGTCTGTCTTTCAGCCTTTTATTTCACAAAGCTCTCGCCAACGACTAAAAGTCAGTCCCAGATTTACTCTCGTGTGACGGCTTCTTGCTCAGTCACTCTCTTTGTCTCTTTTTTAGCTTCTTCCATGCCTCCTTCGGTCTTCTCCTCTGTGTGTCCATAGAGGCTGCTGAGTGCAGCTCCTGTTCTGGCACGACACTGGTTCAGTGTTAATATAGAAGAACCATCTGTCACCTTTTGAAAGACATTTACTTGCTTTCTAGTCAAGAGTTAGCTAAAAGTTATACCACACGCCACATCTGTACAGTAACTATGAAACTACAGTTGGCAGCTGGTTATCTTAGCTTAGCACAAAGACTGGAAAAAGATGGAAACAGCTAGCCTGGCTGTCCAAACTTAATAAGGCTAGGAAATAAGATTTTTGTACAAATTAAACAAACAAGATATGTGTTCATTAGTGAGCATTAATAATAGGTGGATGTTTGTTACAGTAAGCAAAGTTACCCAGCAAATAAACATGTTTTCCAAAATGTTGGTCCATTCCACCTTTAGCACATAAAGTACCCCCTCACATCAGTCATCTTTTCTTGGCTTTTTGATTTTGGATTTGTAATGTCCTATTGAATAACTTTTGAATTACTTTTTAATATGAATTTTACTGTATTATCGCTCATGTTTTGGTCACTCTAATAAAATGACACTTGAAAGTCGTGATTCATTTTTGGTCTCTAGTTGGAATTCATTTTGAACGTTGTTTCCTGTCACACGCTGACACTAACCATACAGTTCAACACCTGCCATCCATCAGGCGACTCTAACTTACTGTAACATGATTTTGAACCAGCTGACCTCACCACACACACACACACACACACACACACACACACACACAAATGTCATGACAAGGAGGAACTGTATTTACACAGGCTTTGTCCCTACATCACATTGGGGAGTTATAGAGGGCAGTCACATGGTGTGTGTGTGTGTGTGTGTGTGTGTGTGCGTGTGTGTGTGTGTGTGTGTGTATGACTTCTTATTCCAGGTAACGGTAAAACACACACACTGGCTGACATCTCTAGTTTGGTAACGGTAAAACACACACACTGGCTGACATCTCTAGTTTGGAGACAACACAGGCGACATTTTGCACTGTGAACAGGTGTTTTTTCAAAATATTGGCTGCATGGAGCGACGTCATGTGTTGGATATTATTTATAGCATTTTCTAAGTCTGTACTCGTAGTTTTATCATTGTTCTGTATATATTTATGTGATCCTTTTTGGAAATGTGATACTATCATCCCTGTCTATCCCTGGCTGCGTACATGAACCCTTAAACTACGCTGGTAAAGGCTCTATGCCACTGTTCTGATGGTGTAAAGTTTCTCTACATTTAGTCAGAGTCACACACACACACATGACTGTGGGCTTGGGGCCCCTGGCTCTGGATGAAGGGGGTGTCAGGTTCTTCCTCTCTTTCTCAATGTGCGCATGATGGCAGGGAAAGGCAAAGACGGCGAGCTCCAAGGAGAGAGAGGCGTGAGGTGGGGGTGTGTCTGCTAAGGGGGGCGCTTGAATTACGTGATTCAGAGATGGAGAGCACGTGTTTTTCCATTGAGATCTTTGGAGGATCTCTGCTTTTCCCTCTCCGGTGCAACCCTCCCACCACACACCCCTCAAAGCCCCACCTTATACACACCGTCACCCCATCTCCAAACCTCTCCTAACCACACTTACACTGCTAACTCAGGTGGCACAACCCAAATTTAGGACCCACCTGTTGCCTGCTGGATGAGTATTAAGCTTTGTTGTGTGCAACAGAGAGAGGGGAGGGGAGGGGGTGCAGAGTGAGCTGTGGTGTGTGACCCCTTTGGCATGTGATCTGAAATAGAAAGGGATTTATTGCTGTTGGGAAGACAGACAATGGCAGCCAGGGTGTCAAAGACGAGCCCCTCTTTGCTGCCCACGAGAAATGTTGAGTCATATCTGGTGGCGTGTTGGACTCTGGCTCGAGTTCGTCTGAGGTCCAACACCTGTGCATCCATAACTCCATTATTTTAACTTCTATAGATGATGCGTCACAGATCTGTGAGACAAATGTTGCACCTCAGGAGCAAAGAAAAGAGTAAGATGCACCATATTTGTGCATATGAGGTTGTCTTTATTGCAGCCACACGACAGAATACATAATAATTCAAGACAGTTGATGTAACAGGCCTCACAAAAGTGTGCCCTAAGACCAAATTTGGCCCTCAGCAAACCTCCAACTCGTGAGCTCCAGAAATGGATAGATTATTGTTGATTTAAAGAGGAATCTTCAAATGTAATCACAGCTCTCAGTATAATAAAAACCAGACTCCCTTGTGTGTGCAACCGCTCCAGATTTCTGTTGTAGAGGAGGGTCATCTTTCCTTATGCATGCTCTCTCCCCTCTTTTCTTCAGCCAATAGTAGTTAAGGTCAAGGGACCTTCCTGCTTGCGTCTCGACCTCTGCTGCAGGACTTCAAGATCAGCCAGAGGCCCAGTGGGCTGATCTACAGGACTAGAGTTGCCAGCCCTTCCCTCTCGTTACGAGAGGCGTGAGCGTGGGTATACGGGTGTCACTCTGTCCCAGCTGAGACGAACACAACACAAAGAAGAGAGGACACCGTGCGTATCAGGACGCATCTGACTGATTGCTCTTGGCTCGTCTTTTGGATTTGGCTTTCTTTGGGATTCCGTGCGTTTTTGTTTTTTTTGTTTTTTGGTTCTTTTTTTTCTGGTACATAAGCGCTAAAGACAGAAGTCAGGACTTGTTGTCCTTTTGAGGGAGTTTCACGTGTCTCCATTTGGCAGCAGACACATCTGTCACCTTCTGCCACTGGTGCCCGGAGCTGCGAAAATCATGCCGGCCGGGTTTCAGCAACTCGGAGGGGAGGTAAATTTATTTTCCTGAGAGCTTTTCACAGTTTATAAATAGAGCTTGGCTTGTTTGTTTTTTTTTACCCGCAAAAGTTATGTGATAAATGTTGTAGGAAAGGCACTCTCACAACGTGCGCATTTCACAGTTCGATGCGTATTTTTTATTTGGAGAGATTTTACGCACGGATTTTTATCTCTTTCGTACAGAAAGACTGCATGAGAAAAATACAGGCATTGCTATTCAGTATGTCGTGTAGTATATTTGTTGATGTATATATGAATTTACATTGTAATTAGAGTGTAAAAAATGAGATCCAAATGAGAATAATGCTCATAAACAATAATGGAAAGTAACTATAATAAACAAGCAGCAAGAGGGGGAATGACATCAGCCCTGATCTGAACGAGCTTTGGCCCATATTTAGTTCTCAGCAGTGACCTTGACCAGCTGAATATCTGAGTTTACAGGTCAGAGCTTATACTGTGGGTTTGCACCTACTGTAGTCTGACTTTTCATCACCCTCATGAACAATGCCTGCGTTATGTGTTCCCTCCAGATCTTTTTGAGAAATAGTGTGTCACTCCTGTTGAATCTCTGCACAGTGTTAATGTGTGATGCCATCTGTGATAGACTGTGTGAACATGGCACAGGTTGGTGTTTGAGGAATGTGGAAACTTCTTTTAGCTCTGAAGTTTTGGTTTCAGTGTAAAATAAAGCCCTTAAGCACGGAAACTCAAACAAAGCAAGCAGCAAACACACTGAATTCCTCTTTTAGTAGGAATCAACGCTGCTCTGTTCTATCTTATTTATTCATTCTAGGTAAAGTCAGTAAAGTAGTACTAGTAAATCAGCCACTGTACATAATGTTAAAGCGCAATGAAGTGTAATAGAACATAACGTGATATTTGAACTTCTGTTGCAAGGACACGACCACACACACAAACCTACGAACACACCCTTTTGTTTTGGTTCATGAATACTAAACAGCACTTATCTAGAGGCTCAACACAGCAAGGTCAAGACACAGTGTTACAAACTACATACAAACTCAGACTTTGCTGAATGTACCAGAGAAAACAACAGAGAAAAACATGATCAGCGTTGGCCAAATATAAACCAGTAAATCTAAACTGAACAGATTACTCGTGCCTTCTTCGTTCTCTGCCATTATCTAAGTGAAACATACCTTTAAAATCTTATTTTACAGTCACGTGGTGGAGTTGTTGTCAGGTAGCTCACTAATCTGAACAGGTGTGTTTTGAAATATAAAAAAAAAAGAACCGTTCTCTATAGCAGAGTTATGTGTTCAGCATCGAGCTGCTAGGCAACCAATCTGCCAGTTACAAAATATAATATCCGAGGGGAAGACCTCATCTCTCCAAGGTTGTCTCGTCTGTCACCGTGGAGACAGGTGCCCGTGGCCTCATGGCGAACTGGAGGGAAGTTAAAGTTCAGGCTGTGAAGTCAGTGACAGTGCTCATGGCTCATCGGGATCACAGTTATATAAAGTTGATGTTCGTATGGTGCCTCAGCGTTACTCACAGTTTTAATATGTGGTTTATCTCTCTATGTGTGTGTTTGTACTCCAGACCCTGACTGGGACCTTTGTTCTCTCTGTCTTCACTGCCGTCCTGGGATCTCTGGAGTTTGGGTACAACATTGGTGTCATCAATGCACCTCAGAAGGTAAAAAACAAACAGCCAATGAAGTCCAATGAAACCGGTGTCAATATGCATGAAGGAATAAAAGTGCTGATGTAAGATAGTGACATTTAACCAGATGTCGACTAAGCTGTTTCTCATATTTTTCTGATTTCTTCGAGAAGGGGTGTGTTTGACACCACAACATTACAGTCATGCTACCTCTAAAGGTGCTGATGGTGTTTGGAAAACAAACCTGGAAGCGGGAAACAATCCCAGGCGTGATGTTGTGATGTCATGTGATGCGAAGGCGGTGAATTCAAGGGAGTCAGCTGAACACTTTATGTGCTGTAATGGAAACAAAGGGATCTGTCTTTTTAATGAGGAAGAGGGATTATAAAACTTATGGAGTACACTGGATGTACAGTAATTATAGATAGAGCACATGATTTTTGAAAACATGACTTGCTGCTCATATTGCAGCTCCAGCATGAGGGAACACTTGGGTACTGCATGTGAGGAATGTATATAGTGCTGTGTAATTTATGGCCGCCAGTGTATCCTGCTCTTTCTATCAGGACTGTCTATGGCTAAACACACTTAATTCTGTATATGAATATGTCACAAAACACTCAGCAGCAGCAGCAGCAGCAGAGTGTTGTTGGGCATGCATTCACAGTCATTGAGAGTGATGAAGCAGCCAAGCCAGCTGCCCTGACCCTCGACAGCAAACACGACACAGCTGACGTAGTTCCACTAAAACCGGAATAGAAGCTGAGCTGCTGTGTTGTGACATTTCAGGAGAGTTTTGTTGGCCAGTACAATGGGGTTGTTTCAGAAAGTGCCAAGTGTTGGATGAAACTACAGAACAAATTGATTCTGTACAAGAAATAGCCTTTAATTAATGTTTTAAACCACCGTTTTATTGTATATTACTTGTAGATTATCCTTTAATTTCTGCACTGTGTGCCCACTGTATCCAGGAACAATATTGATATAAATATGAATGGAAATCACCATTCATATTTATATCAATATTGTTCTTGGAGTCAATAATAAAAGCACGACACCGGTCAATTTGTCCCAAAGTGTCAATAGGGCTGGAGCTCATTTGAAAACTTTTAGACAATACCTGACATTTGAAGCAAAAATTATATTTATCAGTAACTTATTGTATGTAAGCATGTTTTTTCAAAAAACCCATACTACCATACTGTAAAAATCTGACCAGCTTTCCTTATCGGTACTTGACAGCTTTGAAGATATTTTGGCTGGTACCAAAAAAGTACTGAGGCTTGAGGAATATATTTTAAGTTCTTTAAAGGTATCATACGTTTAATAACAGGCATATGTTGTATACTTTAACCATGACAAATATAATAACTAAACTAACCTCATACCATGTGTATATTTATCTGGGTTCCTGTTCTGAGGTGCAAGATACCTACTTTTTAGTAGGGTTTGTTGCTTAACATGTCTCATGCTTTCTTTGAGTCTCCTGTGACCTCTGTGCCCCGTGCAGATGATTGAGAAGGACTATAACGCCACATGGGTGCACCGGTATGGAGAGCCAATCCCCGCGGGGACCCTCACGTCCCTCTGGTCCCTGTCTGTGGCCATCTTCTCCATCGGTGGCATGCTGTCCTCCTTCTGTGTGGGCTTCATATCTGAGTGGCTCGGCAGGTAGGAACGCAAACACACAAGGCTGCACACTCAAACACTAACTGAGGTGTTTCTACTAGAAATAGGAGTCAGTATTTTGCAGACCCAAACTGAAGGGGTCACAAAGTACGTCTAAGGTGTTGTGAGATTAATAACAGGACAGGAAACAGATCTCTTGTGAGCAGCAATCACTGGTCTTATGGCAGGAACAATCATATAATCTGTAAAATATATAAATGGGCAACTCTATGAGTCATGATGCATCAGGGCATTGATCCAAAACGGATCCCAACGTCCCTCTGTCCAGGATGTTCTTTGTCGACCCAGTTTTCAGGATGCAACCTGGACTGAAGTCCACAGCTTCTACTGACTCAAAGTGGATCTTAACAGCGCTGGTCACACTGGGTCAGGATGTGTGTGTGTGTGTGTTAGGGGGTGGTAGTGGTGGTGTTAGCCTGGGTGCATTCAGGACAAGGTCTGCCTAAAAAAAGCTTATTGTTAAGTCACTTGGACATTTGACCTTTACTGCATAAAATGATGTATGTGAAGAGTGTGTGTCACACCCTTGAATCAAACACCACCAAACATCAATGAGAAGTCATTGCAACTAGTCTAGATCACAAATCAGGATCCAAAATGCAACTTGTGTGACGTGGAAACATGAAACCTCCAGTGTACATACACCTAGAATGTACTTCTTGTGTCGAGCAGTTAAACCATAGTTTCTCTTACATGCTTGAAATGCTTGTGTGAGGCGAGTAGTACTCGGTGGGTTGCAATCTGTAACCTCGCCACTAGATGCCACTAAATCCTACACACTGGATCTTTACAACAGGTCTGTCTTCATGTTTTCATTCAATAAATCAAATCAAAATCTTAATGCAGATTGTCTAAAGTTTAAACCAAATGTCTGAAAATGTAATACACAACTGCAAGAGTGAGGCTAGTAAATGTGTCATATTGAAGTTTTTAAAGGTTATTTAACAACTGTCATTTAACAAATTTCAGTCAGGGTTTAAACAGTTAACTAAAGCCTTCAGTGTTTTTGTATGACACTGCCATCTGGAGGCTAAAATATCACATTTGAGCTCATGTGTGGAGCTTCAGTTGTTTCAGTAACATCTGTGAAGTATTTTAAGTTTCTGAGCAATACTCAAACAAGTTAATTTACTCTTAATAGTGTTTGAGTTCATGTTAATTCTATGCATAATAAATGAAGAATTGTGGCTATCTTGGACTTTAATAATAGAAGAGGCGAGATTTAGATGTATATTAAATAGGATTCAAATGTGCCATTTGAGAACTGAATTACAACAAAGATGCTTGTCTGTGTTTTCTTTCCAGGAGGAAAGCCATGCTCATAAACAACCTGTTTGCCTTCATCGGTGGAAGTCTGATGGGGTTATCCAAGCTCTGCCGCTCCTTTGAAATGATGATCCTCGGACGCTTTGTCATCGGTGCTTACTGTGGTGAGCACTCCACTGTCCTGTTGTTTAAAATTCACAGGAATGTGTTTGAAAGTTGAATTATCAGTTGAAAGTTGGTCATCTTCACACCATAAAGGTTTTTTATCCAACTTTCTGTGCAGGATTGGCATCAGGCTTGACACCGATGTATGTGGGGGAGATAGCTCCTACAAGTCTGCGAGGAGCCCTGGGCACGCTGCACCAACTGGCTATAGTCACTGGTATTCTCATAGCACAGGTATGACTGATAAATCTTTAATATTAATATTCTGTAATAGCCTTTCTTGAAATGTTCCTTGAAATCTCTCTCTTGATCCCTCTCCCTGTGCAGGTCTTCGGTCTGGAGGCGTTACTGGGAAGTGAAGACTTGTGGCCAATCCTGTTGAGTTTAACTGTTGTGCCGACTGTACTTCAGATGGCACTCCTGCCTTTTTGTCCTGAGAGCCCACGATTCCTCTACATCGTCCGCTGCCAGGAGCACCACGCCAAGAGAGGTGAGTAGGGCTGGAGTAGTCTGAGAACATCTATAAGGTATACCAAGAGCTATTGGTATACCAGACTTCTTCGTCCTAAAACAGTAACATATTTTCAAGATAGCTATAAAATTTCAGCTGTCAGCTTAAGGAGTATTTTGCAGGTTATTTATTTTTAATATTTTCCTCCTGGCTTGCTTGTTTTGATGCGTTTCTCTACAATAATTGGATCGTGTTGGACATGTTATTGACAGTTTTTTTGTATTTTTGTTGTTGCTGTTGAACTACTATGACAGCAATTAAAATTTTGTGAGACAAGGCTGAGATGCTGGAACTAATTTGGATGAACTTCCTGCATGTCTTTATTGGTTCTGAAAACCTGATAGGACATTTAACTGAATTTTTATTTGTGAACTTTTTATTTGTGAAATTGTCATGTTCACCACACTCTCAAACCACACTGCCTTAGTATTTGTACTATAGCACTCTTGGGTCACTTTTTGGCACTTTATGGTGCTGAATGTCCTGGATGACCCCACATAGCCTCTGTTGCTTCAAGCATTTGTCCATAAAGAACATAACAAGCGTCCTTTGTGCAGGCCTGAGGAGGTTGACGGGCAGGCAGGACGTGGGTGACATGCTGGCAGAGATGAAGGAGGAGAAGAGGAAGATGGACATGGAGAGGAAGGTGTCCATCCTGGAGCTTTTTCGCTCTCCACTCTACCGCCAGCCCATCTTCATTTCCATCCTGCTGCAGCTCTCTCAGCAGCTGTCTGGGATCAATGCAGTGAGTCAGGGTGGTTACTTTTCAATCAACACACTGTGCTTAAAGTCCCAAAAATTAGACTCTTGACCCAATCTTAATCTGTTTACCCCTCTGGCCAGATTTTCTACTACTCCACCAGTATCTTCATGAAGGCAGGAGTCCAGAGTCCAGTCTATGCCACCATAGGAGCAGGCGTGGTGAACTGTGCCTTCACTGTGGTCTCGGTCAGTAACCAAACTAACATCAAGATTAATAAATAATTAAAAAAGATTACAGTCCTGCTATGTACCAAACTGCGTCTCTATTACTGTTTAACATTGTTATCAAAGAGCAAATAGAAAAGATAACACGGCAGGTCGGTGGTACCTGTTTTATTGTCAAACACTAGGTCAAGTTTGGTTTGGATGTTGTTGCAATGTCATTACATGGTTCAAGAAGCATGGCTAGCTAGCTGCATGGCTCTTGGGATGGAAATAACCAACAACTTTTGGAAGTTTTGGATGGATGGTTATGAAACAGACATTTATTGCTCCAAGAGGAAGACTTTGGTGATCCCAAAGCTCAAAGCTTAACATACCACCCAAGTACAACCTTGCAGAGCTGCTGGCATGGCTGTAGACTCTTGACAGTGAATCATATTTCAGTACAAACTGGATGAAGAGCTAAAATCACCACCTAAAGTAGAATCGGTATCGGAATCCTGGGCATAACAACTTCTCTGTTTCCCTGTTTTCTTATTATTAACAGCTCTTCCTGGTAGAGAGGATGGGTCGACGGACGCTCCACATGCTGGGACTTGGTGGGATGTGCATCTGTGCCGTCATCATGACCACGGCTCTTGTTTTATTGGTTAGTCTCTCAATGACGCAAACATTTGTACTGTTATGGGTTTTTCTCTACAAACCTCTGAACCCCCTATTTTCTTCCCATGCAATAGGAAACTGTTCCATGGATGAGCTACATCAGCATGCTGGCAATTTTTGGCTTTGTGGCCTTCTTTGAGATCGGTCCAGGTCCGATCCCCTGGTTCTTTGTAGCTGAGCTGTTCTCCCAGGGTCCAAGGCCGGCTGCCATGGCTGTAGCTGGATTTTCCAACTGGACGGCCAACTTCATCATTGGCATGTGCTTCCAATATGTTGCTGTGAGTGTTTTTTTACCTTCACTAGATGTTCTAAATATCCTCCGCAATGGCAAATACCGCACTCTTTCTGCAAATGTCCATGGTCTGATGCTGTTTAATCTGATCACATCTTTCCACAGAGCCTTTGTGGGCCATACGTCTTCCTGATCTTCGCAGCACTCCTCCTCTTCTTCCTCATCTTCACATTCTTCCGGGTGCCGGAGACGCGTGGCAAGACCTTTGACCAGATCGCATCAAACTTCCACCAGCACTCGGCAGGAGGAATGATGGATATGGATATGGACATGGACATGGATCTGGACAAGCCCAGCACAGAGCTGGACTACTTGGGGGAGGAAAGCATCAACTGAAGAGTGATGGAACAAAGTACAGCTTGGGATGAATTGTGTATGTTGGCCTTACTCCAAACTGTTATTTTTTTCTGATGTATATTGAGGTCAATGGTTGTATTCATATAGAATGTGGTGCCAAAGCAGTGTTAAAGGTGTGTTTTGCCCTTCGCTGGTACCACTGCAATATGAAGGTTATGAATTAAGCCTTGACTGAAGTCTAAAAACCTATGGATTTAGAGATGACTACTGTATTTCAAGATGCACATAAGAACAAATAGTTTGGACTGTTGACTGCCAGTGTGGTTGGATTTTATTCCATTGTGATGCACTCAGTTGCAATATTGACAGACGGAGATGGAGAGACTTTGGGATTCCTGCACTTTATCTACAAAGACATGCAACATTTTCTGAGTTTGGAGGTAAAAGAAGTCATTAAGTATGCTTGCCTATTTTGTACAAAAGCTGGGAACACTCTAGATGCGTAAATCTACCTAAGTGACAGATTTAAGTAAGAAACTCAATGACTTTTACTATGACACTTTAAGTACAGGAGCATGGTGTTAGAGTTCAAAAATCAAACATTTGTTTCAGGTGTAATGAAGCAAGGTTTAAATCCTAAAACCTCTACACATTATACCGTAACTTGGGCTGGGTATATAGCAAATAATGGAAGCTGGCATCAAAGGCTTGGTCAGTGGCAATGTACAGCTGTTCAGGTTTAGACAACATTTGTTTGGGATGTTTGACTTCTCAACAATACCCAACCAAAACAATAATGGTCAATGGTGGCTGAGTAATTTAGCTAGACTCTCTTGAAAAAGAAGAGAAGCTCAAAGGCTGAATCCAAATGTCTTGACTTAGAAGCTCTTGTGGACTTTGTGGGCCCAAGAAGTCTTTGAGTGTCGAGGGATGTCCAAACCCACAATTCAACCAGTCCACAACAGGCCTCATGCAGACTTCCAGAAAGTCAGCTTAGGGTGCAGACTTCAAGAATTTAACTAACCACGAATCATGGCAATACAGACGTGACGTAGTTTGTCCAATTGCTGAATGGTGATTCGCTTTAAACATTTAGACAGCATGACAACACGAAACAGACTCAAAGCCTGGTCAGCCCTGTGATGAACTGGTGACCTATCCTACCCCACCTGTCATCTAATGTCAGCTGGGATTGTCTCCAGCCCCCTGCGACCCTGACAAGGATAAGCAGTTATGGAAAATGTATGAACTTAGGCTAGAACCTTGAGCCTCGCATCCTTGCCCTAACGATGAACCGTCGCATTAAGTACGACTTAAGTATGACTTTGTTCATGTAGTGTGTCCCCAGCTTAAGCTAAGGCAAAGTGCTATCACAAAGTATTTATCTGATCATGAGAAAGTCATTGCACAACCTGCAGAAATGCTACTTTTAAAGAAACAAGATCTATTTTACTACTTCATGTATATATAGTGTGTTATTTGGTTATTGATGGTATGAGGGTCTAAACGTTTCAATTCTTTATGCACTCCAACAGGTGTTAGATTTTGTAAACTGAAGCCCGATACACTAGACTAGAGCAAGATGTGCAATCAAAAGGGCTGTTTGTAACAAGTAGCTCGGCTTGTTGATTTTTTTATTTTAAATCACAACCATCATGTTTGTGTATTTTTCCTTGGCATCTGTCATGTGTGTTTGCTGTCCATTCATTTATGGTGTGTATCACTACCTTCTGAGGATTTGTATTGTTCAGAGAGGACCTTTAACTTGTATAGTGAATATTTTTCACTGTGGTCATGTTGTTACTAAAAAAGGATGCAAGTACTGTAAATAATGTTAGTGAAATCTGATTAATTTCTAACCAGTACTAGAAATTGTGTTGAATATGAAGTAAATGCATTTTTAAAAACACAATCATTGAGACATTAACAAGGACTGAATCCTGAGATTTGCAAACATGATTTATTAATTAACATTTTAAGTACTGACATTGCACATAATCCCCTCCAAAGAAAAGCACACACAAACAAAAACAAAAAAAAGAAGTTTCTTTTCAATCTATCCTCAACTGAGGAGATGAAGGGAGTAGTATGTTTTAAGGATTGACTGAGGTGGTAACAGAACTAAAGTGACTCCCATAATGCACCACCAACCTCACACCTGCTTGGTATTCCCCTCTTCAACCAAATTAAAAAAAGTTAAATAAAAATCAAGGCTGGTCCCTCTAAACTACTTGATGTTTCTCATCTAAGCAATTAAAGAAAATCTGTTTTTTAAGGGGGGTTGGAATAACTGGGCTACCAAGCATATCGTCCATTCTTTCCCTTTTTTTAAAGATGTACTTTCAATTTTTCTAAATATGCACCCGCCAGTCACCTGCATCCTCTTCTTCTCTACCTCATCCCTCTCCTCGAGCATTGTGGGTCTAAAGCCAGGACAACAAGATGAGAGGGGAGAGGCATGAAGGATGATAGTGAGACTGGGAGGGTTGGAGGATGGGGGAGTGCAGGGAGGGGAGAGTAGTGCATGTGTTCTGAAATAAGTCCAGTCCTCCAACCCTAGGACCTATGAAAACAAAATAGGGAAAACACAAGAGACACAGGGATTGAGAGAGAAAGACAGAGACATGAAACACACAAGAGATCTAATCCCGAAACAAGGATAATCTGAAATCTGAGCTTTCACCTAAAATTATCTCCTGTGTTTAACAAAAAGACTTAAAAGATTGTGCATAAAAAAAAACTTTAAAGCCTTTTATGCCGTCATTCCACCTTAAATCCATTTACAGGAAAACCTCACTAAACAGCCTGTTAATGTTCTTCATCTTGCCCTCTGTGCAAACAGCCAATGTGGCACCTGTAAGCAACACAAAGTGCAACCCTACACCCTTAAGTCTCCCACACCCTGCCTGACCCAGACCTGACCGCTTTAGCATGGGGGGTCCCACCTCTTGCCAAGGGTCACACGACTGTCCTCATACTAGCATCACTCTGTTGGTGCTGGGACTGTTGTGGCAGCTGGCTCCTGTGTGGAAGGAGAGCGTTGAGATATTTGTATCAACACAACCAACACCGGTGATAAGTAATCAGTAGAAAGTGGCATTTTTAAGCACCATACCTCAGGTGATTTTGGTGTTTTCTGAGGGGTTTTAGGGGAGGCCTTTGGTGATTTTGATGTGGATTTAAGGTCGGGTGATTTTGAAGTCTGAGGGGGGGTACCAGGGTCTGATGTAGACTTCTCTGCTTCGTTCTGCAATGTGTGAACGTAAAATTTTGTTAGCGATATTCAGCACTTGTTCCAGGTGATCCATCACTCGGAGTACTCACCTTTGAGGTAGAGGACTCCGAGTTTCGTTGCCTGCGGCGTCTAGACTGGCGACGTTGTTTCTGGCCTTCTGCTGTTTCTCCGTTGGTCTGGGGGCCTTCAGAGGACTCCGTCTGCTTCACCTTGCCTTGCTCCTCACTCTCTTCTGGAGCAGCCTGCTGGCCGTCTGCAGTCTGATCAGGAGGAGGGCGAGGGCGGGCCGGTCTGTGAATCCCGGTACAGAGGAAACATCAAAATCACCATCGCATTTTAAGAATACAAATTAAAATACAGGCAATGCTGTCAGGTCACCTTCGATATGGGTGCCAAAATCTGCGCTGTGGTCGCTGCGTTTGGTCGCCCTCTTCTACGCCGTTCTTTTCCTCTCCAGCCTCACCCTGACAGATCAAGCAGACAAAACCTCAGACTAGTCTGCCACAGGACAGGACTTTCAAAGCGTCCCCAATGTTTTCCGCTTTTTTCTTCTCTACAGGTTGGTTTCAGCTTACATCTTGTGCCTCCTGCCGAGGTCTGCGAGGCCTAC
This sequence comes from Larimichthys crocea, assembly GCF_000972845.2. NCBI lineage: Eukaryota > Metazoa > Chordata > Actinopteri > Sciaenidae > Larimichthys > Larimichthys crocea. The sequence continues at coordinate 3,924,432 of NC_040024.1, read as the reverse complement.
GGCGGCGCAGTGGAGGTCTCGTTCCACCATTCTCCCCTGATCCCTCTCCCTCGATTGAGGGTTCTTGGCCGTCGGCTGGTTTACCCTGGTCACCAGGCCGAGGGCTGCGGGGGAAAAACCGTCTACGGAAGCGCCGTTTGTTGGGTGCGTAGCGGCTGCCTTTGACTGGAACGCCGCCTGGGCCGGTTACATTGGCTGCTTCTGAGCCCTGTGGGACACCGAAGAGGTCAAAAGAACAGACTTAAACAGTCGCTATACTATCAAATGGATTCCCTGATTCTTACCTTGGCTGCCTCAATCACGTCAAACTCTACGACCTCCCCGTCTCCCACGCTGCGGAGGAATTTCCTAGGATTGTTCTTCTTGATGGCAGTCTGAGGAGACAGATTTAACATTGAATAATGAATTTCTTGTTATACCAGGTACCACCTCAGAAAATATTCATCTTTCCAAGTACCACTATACGTATAATACAGACACTTTATACAGGAGGTAGGTTTATTCCCATTAAGAAGATTCATTACTGTAGACTGTTCCTGAAGAGAACCGGGTTCAAGAACCAAAGCTTGTTTGGTAGAAAACTACTTCTTCCCCAAATATTTCCTGTTTGGAGCCATGATTGCAGTCTTTTTGAAATATTAAAATGTACCTCTACTTAACTATCCCACGTCACATTGTAGTTCACAACCAATCTTGGATGAATGCGCACACTACGTAAATGAACATGACGGCATATCAGGCTGAAAGTGAAACAACATATTACAGGAAATGCAAATCTTTAAATTACATACCAGCCCTATCTTAATTTAAATTTGACATTTTAATTTTTTCTCCAGGTACCACTACTGGAAGGTTGCATATCACCATTGGTCCTCGTGGAATAATGGTTAATAAAGAGCATTAATTCAAGAAAACACCCTCTGTTTTTTACCTGATGGACAAACACATCTTCTTTGGTATCATTCCTGTGAGAAATAAATAAACTTTAACTCTTGGTAAATCTGATTTAAATTAAACTATTAGTACGTAAGTAATCAGAGGAAACCGTACCTGTTTATGAAGCCATATCCATTCCTTACATTGAACCATTTCACTGTGCCTTGGACCAATGTGGCTACGACAACAACAAGAAGAGGTAGCACATCATTAAATGTGTATCCACATTAAAAAAAGCACTGTTACACAGATATCCAAAAGAACATAACACATTGTTATCTTGCCTTATAGCGATGGCAGGCTTGCTTACACCAAGAAATAAGAGCTGTGTGTGTGTGTCAATCATTAACAGTAAGACTTTGAAACCAGGGCAGCAGTAGGTCATGAGAGAGGGCTGCTCAACAACAAAGCTGCACGTTGCTCTTCACACAACAAAAAAAGGTCAACATTACACAACAACAAAAATCTCTAATTAGGACAAACAAATCACTTATTTAATCGCTGCACCTGTGCGTGCCAATTAAATTAAATTGAAATGATTTGCACCTGTGAGGGCGCGCGTGCACTTTGCGCGCACAGGTGATAAAAGGGAATTTAGGTCATGTGGTGCAACTGTTAACTGTAACACTTGAAAACACCAATAATGTGCCTTAAAACTTGCTTTAATTCAGACCTCACTAAGCGTAAAACGCAAAACATGTGTTCTTAGGTTAAACAAATAAAAATATTTTAAATTCCCAGCCTATAAAAGCTCTTAAACTGACTTTAATGGGTATAAATAATCACTTAAACCCATGCGTAACACTCGTGGACACGTGTTGCTCCAAAAAACACAAAAATTATTACTGACTATTATTTGTTGATTTAGCACTTGACAAACAAAAACACTTTTTTTTCTAACAAGTGTTTATTATTTCACTCATTTATCCCTACAAACTGAATCTGATTATTCTAAGTATTCCTCGAGTTCAATCACTCTCTGGACCCACCTATGACTTTCCTCTCTGGCTGTGGTTTGTCTTCCACAGGTGCCGATGGTGGAGCGCTCTGCGCCTCGGCGTCGGTCATGCTCGCTGTCGGATGACTACACCTTCACTCCGGAGTCCCCTCCCTCCTGCTCTCCCCAAAACTTTTCTTCTTCTACTTCTTCTTCTTCTTTGAGCTTTTGGCGGCACTTGGCATCCTTGACGTCGCATTACTGCCTCCTTCTGGATACAATCCTCCTCGACCCTCTGCTGTTGCTTTCCACGTCACGAATACCTGCTGGATGTTTGGTGTACTGTTCAGGTCCTTTCCCTACTTCTTACATACTCTAATTTACTTTGAATCAAGTGTATATGTCGTTCTTTTATTGCATTATTCCAATGCTGCTGTCACTGTTTGTGTATTTCTGTCCACACTCTTATTTTGAAAGTCTAATATTACCTTTTGGTCTCTTATTTTGTTATTTTCTCTGCTTTCTTGTTTCCTAAATACCTGCATGTGCAGGGACAAGTGGAGGCATGTATGTACATTTACTCAAGTCCATTATTAGCAACTTTAAACTTGGCAAATATTGTACTTTTTTGTTTTAACAAGTTCTTTAATGTATGTTTGTATCACAGGATGTCAACAATTATATACAAATGTATAAAGAAACACTACTGTTTGCTGTCCATGTTATTTCCTGGCCTTACCACAAACACACACATCAGCTCATCAGCTATCCCTCTAAAAGCTCTGCATGCTCTTAACAAACCATAAGTTTCAGAAAACTTCTAAAAAAAACTGCACGATTAAATGTTCCTTAATGGGTAACTAAATAAACAGTTTAAAGCCCTCTCTGAATTATAATTGTTTTTCTGGGCTCTTTTTTTTTTACTACAAACCTACAATTATTTTTTACAATGATGCATTACTGTAGATTAAACTCACCAACAGTACATGAAATGAGCTCAACCTTTAACATCTACAGCAGTAAAATACAACGTACACATTAATGCAGCAGTGACATGAATATAAAAACATCAGATATAATGAAACATTGACAGGGAGAAACTTACTGCACAATGAGTACTTTTACTTTTAATGGTCCATGACAATACTTACATACTTTTACTTTAGTTTAGGTTTTGTATGCAGGACTTTTACTTGTAGTGGAGTATTAGTGTTTCTTTACAATAATCACTGATTGCAGGTTATGGTATTGCTATTGTGTGACAGACATATTCATATTTAACATACCTTTCATGAGGTTGTGAACATTGTGTGGACATTAATGATTCTCAAGAGGAGGGCTCATATCTTGTGCTTGATTTGATAATAAACTCCATTAGCCCTTGCCATAATAATAATTTTTCTTAAATAAGTATTAAAACACAGCAATATTACATTAAAATATGATTGTCTAACAGCATACTTACAGTGCAGCATGGTCTTGTGCTGGTTTCATGTCATTATGGTATAAATCAGATGATATTAGAGTAGATCTTGCTGTAAAAGCTGCACAGTCATTTGATGGTGCAAAGACTCGCTCTCGTTGTCTTATTGGTATAAATCAAACTGTTACAGTTCTAGTTTGACAAATGTAAACTTTCAAAATCAAGCTGGACATTTTATGATTACTTTGAACTGTAAATAAACAGCTCCTTTAACTTTTCAGGGGCTGCTTTCATGCTGCAAGGGCAGCTGCTGTGGGGTCAGTGACGTTTCATTTGTCACATGATTAAGGAAGCAATAACTGAATGTTCATTTGGAGGGGTTACAGTAACTATGCCTTTAACTACAGCCCTCGGCTCATAGGTCATAGGACTCCAGTTTCACAGCACTAAATTTAACCGAGCAGCTCAGAGAACTGCCAAGTTCAACGAAACCATTCGCCGTGCACAGGAGCCATGGGTCTCTGGACTGAGATAAAGGCTCTAATTAGAAATGCAATTATTAGTAGCAGAGGGGAATCCAGCCAGCAAAGGAGGCAGCACTGACACTGACTCTGGATTAAGACAGACACAGGGTAAATTACAGATGAGACACTTGCATTAAACTTTTTCTTTAAGTGAATGTAAGTTTCTGTACACACCATGATCTGTGCCGTGTGGATGCATGTGGATGAGAAATGTGTCACTCATGTGCAGGTAAAGGCATCTGGAATATGTCAGCAATGTTCAGCTAACATACAGTAAATACCATGAACATGTCACATAATGTTTAAAAGAAATATTTAAACATTAAACAGTAGTGGTTATGGCTCATGATGCTGATGAGGAATATTTGTTCTCATCACTGCATGTGTTCTTGTTCTTGTTCATGTGGACAGATCAACGCATGTGTCGTGGCGTTTTTTAAAAGGGCAGTAAAAAGCATCATGGGAAGTAAATAAATCTGGCTGCACGAGAATGAAAAGGCACGCATGCGCAGAACACGCCAAAACTGCATCGGAGGTGTTTTTCATGAACGTTCAAACGAAAAGGTGCGTCAAGTTAGCCACGAGAGGACCGGAAGAGATGCAACTTTACTTTCTTTGAGTACAGAAATATAAAAAATATTTTCCACTTTTGAGCTGTTGTGCATGATAATTAATGTATATATTATATACTAATGAGAAAACACCCACTGATCAGCACTTACAGCTCTCTCACTATCAGCTGTGTGTTGGCCAATAGAAGATATGTACACATCATTTCAAATCAAGTGGGTTTTATTGTCATTTCAACCATATACAAACAGTGTTTCTCCTTGGACCATATTGCTATATGAAGCGCACACAGATTACAACACAAAGTACAAAACGGCTGGATATACACAATATGGCTTTATTAGGTATACTGTATACAGTAGAAGTAAAGCAAAGACACGTGGGGTAGAGTATGCATGGATATATGTTCAGTGTGCATATATTTCACCAACAGTGTACCAATTACATAATTCTGGTCTCAAATAAGTTTTGATTTTTGATAATAAGGGGTCCTAATTAAGTTATTAAAAATGTAATACTAAATACTAAACAGAGTCTAAATTCTAGAGTACATTGTAGGCGCTGTATTGCAGTTTGAACACATAAACTAACAGGACTATGTGCAAAATATGAACTGAACCAGCCTGGATGTGTAAAACACTCTTACGTTACTTCGTCTGGACATCTGTCGCTTTGCTCTTTCAATCAGTATTTCAAATAGTGTTATATAGTATGTTAACATCTATTTATACAGTAAAACAAGTCTTGTCACAACTTTAGATAGATAGATAGATAGATAGATAGATAGATAGATAGATAGATAGATATACTTTATTTATCCCAAGCTGGGAAATTATAGTGCAGCAGCAGCATTACACAAAGTGACAAGTGACAACAAAAAATAAAGATATACTATAAAGCAAACTATACATAATAAAATATTTGTACAACATATAGAACATTCATATTCTATTTCAGTATATTTTATTATATTTGTATTTTACACTGTTCTTTTTTCCTTTTTTTACAATATTTTAAAATAATATAGTATTACTTTTTTTGACCAGCCCCTCTTGTCCAACACATTTAATTGCATTGCTGACCCCGTGTAAACCTGAAACTTGAACTTTCATGTGGCCAAACTATGGTTTTAATACTACTACTACTACTAATAATAATTTTAGCATTATTTTCCTAACAAGGGCGTCTTATTTTGACAGTTCCCGCAGGAAGTGGTGCGTTCAGATGTTTTGCATGTTGTGTCAGTGGTGAGGAGCTGGATGAGGGAGAGAAGGTGGAGTGTTAGGCTACAGACACAACTGGTTTCGGGGCTTTTTTTTCTCCCCTTCCTTGGCCCGGCGGCTCTTCACTTTAGTGGTTGTGCAAGTCTCTTTGAGGCCAGCTGCAATCTGGACAAACCAGAAGAAGAAGAAGGGAAGAAGCGAGGCGAGCGGAAACGAGTGATAATAGAGGACTGAAAAAAAAAAGCTTGAAGAGGAAAAAGAGAAGCGACACATCGACGACCGAGGAGGAGACAGCAGCAAGACCCCGGACAGACGACCCGTTGACGCGGCTACAGGGGGAGGACTAACCCGGAGAAAGGCTGTTAAATAACCCCGGAGAGGAGACGCTATCACTGGGGTAAGTTCCTTATCAACACATCCAATAGACGGGGCGTGTTTGCGCCTGAGCAGACGAGCTATCGTGTGTATGCACATGTCCGTGTGGAGCTGTGTTATGATATATTCCCTTTAAACGCCTCCATTAAAACAGCTGGCTCTATCACAGCAGCACAGGCGGGACTAGTTCACTTAACACACACTAAAAACAAAACAAAGGGCTTCACTCTGACTTGTTAGCCAGGTAAAATGTTCTTTTTTTTATTGAATACATATCCACCAACATTCACTTTAAAAAAATGCACATTTAGTGCGAGTTTGGCCGCTTTTACAGCGCCTGCCACCGGCTCTAACTTCACCCACTAACCGCCCTGCTGGTTACGGTTCTCCTCTGTATAGCTTAGTCATTATTGTACACAAGCGGAGCCACACACACACACACACATATAAAATTAGATCAATTAAAACAAATATTTTTTGTAAAGAGGTGGTTGGACCGGTTTAAGCGCCTTAATAAAGGTAGTTTCGCCGTGTGAACCGACGCGGGCCTCGGCCTGAGTGCGCCCAGCAGTGCGCAGTGATACCGGGGGGCAGCGACCGTTGGTTAGCCGGTCTCAGCCGTTGGTCGGGGCCGTGCTACGTCCTGTGGTACTAGGCCGCAGTTTTTTGTTTTGCGGACAAACTGCACCGCTCACCTGCCTTGTCATACAACCCCCCGCAGGTGTAACCGCCTTTTTTTCTCATCTCCTTGACTTGTCAAGAGCTAGTCAGACTGGTCTCACCCGGAGACGCCTGCTTGAAATTTGATTTATGGAGGGTGGTGGGGGGGTCATTAGCGCGGATTAGCGGCCCGTGGGTTAACGCGTTACCCGGTGAACAGCCGCACTAACTGAGCGCTAAAACAAACTTTCCTGCATTATGTTATAAATAATTATTCTTTAAAAACTGCGAGTCAGTCGCTAAACTTCTTCTTTAAGTTGCAGCTGTGTTGTACTCGTGGCAGGCTGCAGCACCGGGACATCATGGCTACTTAAAAAGTTTGGTCGGCTAATGACGCACGGTTTGCCGCCAGGGTTAGTGACTAAAGCCGCAGCTATTATAACTTTAAAATAGTTTAATAATACTACTATCTTTACGTTAGGGCTGGTCTCTGTTTGCCTGAAGTGTGCCTTGTTTCTGTTTATTTATTCTGCCACTGTGCAGCATTCAATAAAAAGTCATTTTTAATTGACACCAATCACATTTTCCATCTTATCCTGACAAGATATTAACACACATCCATCTTTCTAACTTGCAACATAACTCTTTGGCATATAAATAAATAATAAAGTAAGGGTCTGACTTCAGAGTAAATACTTCTAACTGGTAGGATAAGAAGATTATCATAAAATCAACTGTTGTAATGTGTTTGACCGTTTCTGTGTGGCTGTTAAATCAATATTTAATCTGAAATGATGTGATAAAGTGAAGGAAAGTCGTGATAACAATGTAAGCAAAGGCTGCGTGTGGGTATTGATTTCTAAATTTGTAGTATGTGTTCATACATCTTTCGTTTTGCTTTTTTAAACTTCAGTTTTTTTGTAGAAAACATGTTTCTGCCTGTGTCCCAAAGTCTTCAATCATCTCTTTAAGTTTTCCAGACGTTCAGACAAAAGGTGGTAGTTTGGACTCCAGCTGTCTCATCGTTGTTTTCCGTGGACAGTCGTTTCGTCAGCAAACTTAAAAGGTTGACGACGAAGGAGTTGTGGTTGCCAGATCTCACCACCTGGGGCCTGCCCGTCAAGAGGTCGAATATCCAGCGGCGGATGGATGTTTGCAGTCTGAGATCAACGAGCTCAGACGCAGGTTTTGAGGGAATAACTTGTATTGAATGCTGAGCTGAATCAATAAAGAGCATTGTTGTGTATGGTTGTCAAAGCAGTGGTGTCAGTGGCCCCTGTTTTGATCTGTAAGCAAGGTCCAAGGTGTCGGGTAGGGATGAGCAGATGTGGGTCTTGACTAGTTGTCGAAGCACTTTGTGATGACTAATGTCGTTGCCACAGGGTGGTAGTCGTTTAAAACAGGTTGCCGGTGGAAGTCTTAAAGCGGGTGGGGCCCACAGTCTGACTCAGCAAGAGGTTGAAGGTTTCAGGTTGTTCAGTGCACGCCCTGAGTGGGCGCTTTGCAGTGTTGCTGTCTTTATTTTGAAGGACTGTCTCATTGTGTACCGATATGTCTCCACATGCGTGTGGTGTCAGAGCTGTAGTAGTTGGTTGGACTCCCACTTTGTCCCTGTAGTTCTTCGAGGGTCACCTAAGTTGAAGGCGGTTGTCCATGTTTTGAGTTGAGCACAAATCTTCCGGCTGACCCAGGGTTTCTGGGTTGTGTAGGCGTTCGCTTCTGAAAGATCATCATTGTCTGTGTATTCATTGATGTTTGCCATCAGCTGCGTCCTTAAACATCTGCCAGTCAGTTGTCTCAAAGCAGTCCTGTAAGACCTCGTCAGCTTCTTTGTTGCGTTTGTAGAAGAGGCAGCAGGAGGATAGACTTTCAAAAAGAGAGGCAGGTGAAAGGGTTTGTAGCTGTCTCTGAAGGGGGTGTAGCTGTAAACCAGGGTCTGCTCACCCCTAGTGGGAAAGTAAGGTGGTATAATCCACTCTAGTATCAACAAATTTCAACTGGTATCGCAAGTTTTGTCATCCCAGACAGCATCAATAAATCATTTCTGAATCAGGACATATTTGAATGTCTGCATCCTGTGTGTTGATCTCCACAGCAGGCATGGCAGACGCAGAGCTGGACTTCGAGACCGGCGATGCTGGGGCGTCCGCGACCTTCCCCATGCAGTGCTCGGCCCTGCGTAAAAACGGCTTTGTTGTGCTGAAAAACCGACCCTGCAAGATCGTCGAGATGTCCACCTCCAAGACCGGCAAGCACGGCCACGCTAAGGTCAGTAAGTCCTGCAGAGCTGGAGCTCTTTTCCAAAGCGGCTGAAGCTGGAGAAATAAACTAGAACGTGGACTCATGTCACCCAGACAGAGGAAGAGTGTCTTTGAATTATCACTGAAGTTCATCTCTGGAATAAACACAAGGTCTCAGTCATTAATATTAATGCACATTAATGGACACTTTCAGTCTGGACAAGAACAATAATGTGTCCCTGTTGGGTTACAGTTTCCACTTCTAAAAGAAACATCCAGTATTCGGAAAAGTATATGTATTATAAATGATGTTAAACATGATACACTTGGACTACTTATGGATAGTCAGCTCCCCTTTTTGAAGGATAGTCGGTACCTCAACCACTTTACACGTTTAAAGGTTCAGTATTTTCTGATTCCGACAGAATTCAGATAACGTCAGTGGGATATTTTGTTTGTGATTGTAGCCGATTGTGTGTTTTGTGCCCGCGCAGGTCCACCTGGTTGGTATCGACATCTTCTCTGGTAAGAAACATGAAGATATCTGTCCTTCCACCCACAACATGGACGTCCCCAACATCAAGAGAATGGATTACCAGGTGAGGCAGCTGGACTGAAGAGATCTTTTTAGATGGTTCGGACTGCTGTTACTGTAGCTTGTCGTACTTGCTATGTAAAGCAGAAATCTAAGGCTGTCTCCTAATGGGGATGTCTCCGATATCAGAGTTAATATTCACAAATATGCTTTGGTCTTTAAAGTATGAGTCTAATTGAAACGCCGATTTGTATAATTTTGCACTAAAACGTCGCTGATGAAAATCGAGTGACATCGATGCGGAACTGCGTTGAATCTACACCGACTGAACTCAGCTAGATCCCCCAAAATAACTACAGTCCCTTCCTTTTTCCTCCACACACAAACTTGACGACAGAACCATTTCTACCTATTGGTAAACGACACCTGATGAGATGAAGGAAATCGACTACTGATCAAACCAGTCACATTTAAAAAAAATATATATATATATCACGTACGCAGTCGTTCATTTTCAACGAAATGAGGAATAATAACTTCAGCATGTATTAAAAAAAATATATCGTGTCCCCTCTTCCAGCTGATCGGGATCCTAGATGGCTACCTGTCCCTGCTTCAGGAAAACGGGGAAGTGAGAGAGGACCTGAAGGTTCCCGAGGGAGAGCTGGGCAAAGAGATACAGAGCAAGTACGAAGGGCAAGAGGAGATCACAGTGAGTAACGCTACCTCACCTCACCTCACCTCACATTCGTCTCTGCTGCGTGTTTTTTTTCCATTCTGAAGCCCGCCACTTTCACGGTGCCGTCCATCAGCCAGGCGGCGAGAGGGAGGGCGCCATAAAACAAGCCGTGAGTGGTCGCTGGCGAATGAGTCGATGATACATTGACTAATCGGTAAATTAACTCAATTAGCGGTTTCAGCAGGACCAAAAGCAGCTCAAGCTTCTCGAAAGCGACCTAAAGCCTCAGCTTCTGTTCAACTTTGAACACAAACAGTAGCTCTGAAGCAGTCTAACCCCTAACCCTGACTGGATGCTCTCCCTCCATCCATACCCAACATGAAGCGTTGCCTTTAAAAACTTTGGATCGGACTCTTTAATTGTAAGATTATCTGTCTGAAACTACGTTAACCAAACTCCTCCGTGCTCTTCCAGGTCACCGTTTTAAGTGCAATGGACGAAGAAGCTGCAATTGGCTACAAAACCAATAGTAAATAAGCCACTACAGGTAAATACAGAGTTCCAGCTGTATCGACATGCAGCTGTCCTCTCACCCCTCCCAACACCTCCCCACCCAAAAAAACAACTACCGCCTGACCCGAGCCTGTCTGAAGAGGAGTGTGTATGCGCGCGCATTTGTGTGTGTGTGTGTGTGTCCGGTAAAACAATGTATGTGTGCGCGATTGGGCGTTACACCACAAGCCACCAGCATGTGCCATGCCAGTGCAAGTGTGTGTGTGTGTGTGTACATGTACAGTTTATTGTTCATCTGTGGACCAAAGGGAAGGCAACTCCGGTCAACAAGATCCAACGCTGCTGCTGCTGCTGCAGGTTTTAACGTTTTACTTTCGGTGTTGTAGAAAAATAAAAGGTGGAATTAAAAAAAAAAAGTTACTCATGATAATGCACATCCACGATACTGAAAATGTTGTTTTTTTCCCTCCCCCGTATTACTGCAATGCAAAAGGTCATTTTTTGTGTGTATATATTTGATTAAACTCGACATATTAGCTTCTAATTGACCAAGCTTAATTCAAAAGTGTATACAAAACTTGCCACTGCGGATTTGCCTGTCCCTTAAAGTACTTTTCTTTTTCTTTTTGGTTTCTTTGGTTTCATGTTAACACTATTACGAGCATGTGTATCATTTGTACGTAGCACTATCAGATATATAAATGAAAAGCTTCCGCTGCGCATATTGTATTTCTGGGTAATGTTTTGTTTCTTTCGGTGTGGTTTCACTTGATTTTACAGCCTTTTTAAGCTATTTTTTTTTTCTTTCTTGTATCTGCTACGTCTCTAAGAAACACAGCCTCTGTGGTATCGATGTAACTGTTTGGGTCAAACTGTTTTTACGCACTTTCTTTCCTGCACTTTTTTTCTGACTCGCAGACTTGTGGGCTGTAGAATAAAGTGTCCACAAAAAAAAAAAAATGTTTAAAACTGTTGGTTTGTGCAATGTTTCCTCTGCAGAGGCTAGTTAAAACACTGTCTCATTAAAATCTATTTCTCTCGCGTTTTTTAAATATTCTTTTTTTATTATTCTTTAGCGTCTTCCTCTTCTCTTACTTTTCTCTGCCCTTTCTTCTCATTCCTACTTCTTGTAATTCTTTTTCAGGGGCAAACGAGATGCACTGGACCTGGGTGAAAGGAGGGGATATTGCCTCGTCAATGCCATTTTCCCCCCTTTTTTTTGTTTTTTTTGTCTTTTTCTTTTTTTTGTTTGTTTGTTTTTCATACTATCTCTCCCTCGCTCTGTTTTTAAAAAACCCTCCTTTGGGTTCAGTTAGAAAAGAACTTAATAAAAATAATTGGAAATTGTCAAACAGTAAACAAACATTCTTTATGTACATGCATACTTTATAAAAGAGACACATCTGAGTACCGGGTGTACAGGTGTAAAAAAAAAAAAAAAAGATAAAGAAAAAAGGGTCTTAGAGGAAGGTCTCTCGCTGAGGATCGAGTAGGTCTACAAATATTCAGTAGCTACCTACCATCAGGGGAAAGAAAGATGGTGATAATGTCACAACTAGTTTTGTTTTTTTAAATATGTTCCCCTGTTTTAAGAAGGGCTTCAACTCTAGATCTGCATTGTTCTGTTAAAACTTGTCTATTAAACAAAGGTTACCAACATGGCACACAAAGGTTTGGTTTCTTTTTGTCCAGAGGATTTAGTGTCAAAGGGAAATAAAAGCCTGCTTACAAGAACACACGAATAAATCACCTCCAGCCAAACCTCAGTTTAACTTCACCCGCTCCTTTTTTAAGAACGCAGCAGGCAGAGCTGTTCGGGTGGAGTCGTTTTTTTTTTTTTGCCGTACTCTTGATTCAGGAGGAAGATTTCAAAGAAAAAAAAGTTGTGGCAGTTTATCCAGTATCTTTACTTTGTGTTCATACAAGCAGGTCCAAACTGTGCAGGATGTCTCCATGGCAAAAAAAAAAAAAAAAAAAAAAAAAAAAAAAAACTGTTGTGGCGTTTGCTTATGGTTTTATTCTGCAACATAAAAGCTTTAAAAACAGCGGACTTAAAACTAAAACACTTTGTCAGATAAATGTCCATCTTGACTGAACCAGGAGTCACCACAGAGGAACAGGATGTAGAATCAATGTTTGACCTATAGTAGTGTGTATTCTAACTGAATATTTTTATGCCTTTATGCCAGTTTTTAAAGAGCAGAGACACTAAAGCGTCTCATGACGTGTTTGTGAATGTTAGTATACAAGGGATCAGCTCTGGTTCATGCAGTCTTGCTTTGTACATGTTATAAACATTGAAGCACCTCCAGAAAGGCTTCACAGTGTAGGTAAAAGAATCTATTTTACAAATTAACATCTGAAGTAAAAAAAAAAAAGAAGCTCAAAACAGGATAGTATACAGGAAATGAATCATATGGCACAATCCTGCCTAATGACTGCATTTTGAAGATCCGTTCCTCGTCCAAAAGATTCTCCAGAATCTTGAACAGAGCTGTGAAATCTCCACGATGATGACGATGATGATGATGAAGGTGGCTGTGAGTTACTTGCCGTGGTGGTAAAACCTCTGCCCGGGCTGGCTGTGAGGGAGGAAGCTGTGGCGAGGAGCACCCTGGGGAGAGCTCTGGAACGGGGACTGGTGATGGAAACATTGAACGATACGATGGAGTCACAACTGCCGGTGATAAAACTGTTCCCTCAGACCAACGATTTAAACAACTTTTAGTAGATTTTTTACAAATAATAATTCTGCACTTAAAAGGTAACTTTGGTATCTTCCAACCTGGACCTTCTATTCTCTTGTTTTTAGGACTAATCGGGACAACAAGTCTTAGATTTGGTTGAATATCGTACGACAGCGTTGCAGCTGCAAACTGAGCTATGTCATAATTTTTTTATGGGCAATTGTAGCCTCCATCCATAAAAAGAGGCAACTTGTTGCAGGAAGTCGGCAGCAGAAACATAAGTGTAGAAATGTGCCGAGTTGTGTTGTAGTACAGAGAGTGTGGCGTAGTGTTTCGTACGTAAAAGATCTTCAATATCGCGACTGAATATTTCGCTGATTTTTTTTTGCGGACTTTGACTTCAGTCGCTCGTACTGAGCCGATGAAGACAGAGTGAGCTGTGATCCTATGGCCACAGAGGAGATTTCACGGACTGGATCTAGTGAAAATAACAGGAAATGTTTAATTTATTTGATTGTAGCCTGTTTCACTCAATACTGCACCAAATTCAAATCTCGCAGTCACGAGGAAAGATACCAAAGTTACCCTTTAACTGAGGCCTCATGGTGGCGCCAGAAGAAAAGGCTTTGTTGCTCTACAGCTTGAAAAATATATATAATGTGTTCACACACCATCACAGGCTCAGTGAAGGAGCTGAACACTTCCCTCCACTATGAACAATGTGTGTGTGAGTGTGTGTTTTGGGAATTCACCTTTGCAGTGGGAATCTGGACCGCCATTGATGGTGTAGGCAGCAGTCCTGGAGCAGAAGGATGCATGGCTGGTGGATGCATAGGCCTTAAAGCACCCTGCGAGAACAGTGATTACAATACATCATCCAGCACTTACAGCTGACTTATGAAGCTCATAAATGAAGTTTGTAGTGTAAGATTCAAACACTCTTACTGCGTCAGTGAAGCCTGACTGTTGGTTTGCATGTTCCAGCTGCTTCTGGAGCGGTATCCCTGCTCCAGGAATGTATCCTGCATGAGATCAAGACATGACGTTTATAAATCAAACACCAACTTGCATCTAATGCACAGCCTCCATTCAAGTTATTTGACTGTTCCAGCTGTGGAGACAAGAGAACTGACCAGGCTGGGAGGTGAAGTGACTGTGGACGGGGTAGCCCGGCTGCTGGTGGGGGAGGTACTGCATGGCCTGAAAGGCAGATGCACCTGTGGGAAGGAACAACTTATTACAACTGCTGCACATCACGTTGTTGATGCGAGTATCTCACGGAGAACTAAACCAGACATGTTTCTTTACCTCTGATCTGAGAGCTGCTCGCGAAACTGACAGGCACCGATGGTCCGGGGGCGTAGGTGGAGGGGTGCTGGGGCTGAGCCACGCCATAGGGCTCGTGGACGCCCTGGGCCCCGCTGAACTGCCCGTGCTCTGCTGAGCCCGAGCTGAAGCCTGCCGTCTGGTAGTGACGCGTCTACAAGAAGGAGAAATCAATGAGCAAATCACCAAGAATCTATATGATGTACGGAGATGTATCTTTACTGACTGGAATCACGGCAGCCGGGAACAGCTGTTTGCTACGTTCTCCAAGCAGAGCGCCAGGTCGACTGTGGCTGACTGGACTGCCTGAGAGAGGCAAAGAGATGATCAATACTAATAACGTCAAAAGGAGGTCGACGATCTTTCAGATAATCCACGTGTCTCACCTTGAATGCTGAGGATGTGCTGTCCCGCGTGCATGGGCAGGCTGGATTGATAGCTGGCTGACGTCAACGTCGTGATATCGCTATGACGGAACACGAGGCACAGAAACGCGACTGAACCCCACAAATATTTGAAATGAAACCCAAATTTTTTTTGACATACCTCGATGTGAGCGAGTTAGAAAACAAATGCAGACTCACTACCTCTGCTCCTTTCTGCGCCTCTTTTCCTCTTCGTGAAGGACTTTTTTGAGCTGTAAGAAAAGCTGGTGTTTCTCTTCCTGGAGTCCCTGAAGCTTTTCACCCATCTTCATTACCTGGAGTCACATCAGGGAGTCAGAATCATATAATTTTATTCTTCGTCCTAACCCAGGGTAAGACGGCAGAGCCATAAGGAGCTGGAAGAACACTGCTCTGTACTAACCTGTTCTTTGGTTTCTTCTAAAGACATCCTCTCCTCGATTTCCTTTGTCCTCTTCCTCTCTTCCTCCTCCTTCATCTTCTGCTCCATCATCTTGTCCACCTCTTCCTCCTCTGAAAGACGACGTTCACGTAGTTCAGTGATGGAAAACAGTCAGATCTCTTATTTATAATAACAAATCAAACAAACAAATTTATAAAAACTAAATAAGGAGTCATTAGAAATCAAATTAACTCAGGTATTAAAGTGAATTATAATGATTTTGGCTTCAAGTCAACTTTATCAATGGTGCCATATGTACAGGAGATTATATACAAAGTATTGAAATTTAGTTTCCCTCTAAACATGTACAAGCTAGAAGACATCTGTGTGGCAATATGGCACAGTGTAAACAGAGTTATTAGTATAAATATAAGAGTATTTACAGTATACACACAGTGAGGTAATCATATTATATAATTATATATATATATATATATATAATATTATATATATTAAAATGAAATATGTAACTATTATTATTTTATTATGTACTATTCTTTCGAGAGGAACAATATGTATCTTTTTTAAACATATTTTTAAACCTTTATTGAAAGTGTCATCTGAAGAATGACAGGACATTAATAGTATCATATATATATATATTATATATTATATATATATATATATATATATATATATATATATATCTTGCAGTTATTATTTATATGATGGTCACTTACTTTTGTAATATTATTTATATTATGGTCACTACTCTTGTTATAATATTAATATTTGTATCATGGTCACTTTACATTACAATACTGTTTTTATATATCATGCCACTTTTATCCTCAGTACTTGTCTGTTTGAAGGTTGTTTTCCGTGTTTATTGTTGTAGGTTATAGATATTTCCGTCTGTTTATTGTGTCTTTTTCTACTTTTTTCTAATTCTGTAGTGTATGCTACACTTTCCTCTGCTGCTGTAAACAAGTAAATTTACCCGTGGTGGGATGAATAAAGTATATCTAATCTAATCTAATCTAATAATATCTAATAGGATAATATGTACACATATATACACACAGGTATGATATGATAGGGGTATATTCTTAAATTGGGTGGTTATTGTTTTACATTAAACAGATGAAATGTCAGCTGTGGTCTCCCTGGTCCCTGTGTCCAGCTGTAACACTTAGTTAGTCTTAAAGTTTTATCAGTTTGATCACACAGACCTTGTCTCTTGGTTAGTTTTAAAGTTTTATCACACAGACCTTGTCTCTTGGTTAGTCTTAAAGTTTCCTCACACAGACCTTGTCTCTTGGTTAGTTTTACAGTTTGATCACACAGACCTTGTCTCTTGGTTAGTCTTAAAGTTTCCTCACACAGACCTTGTCTCTTGGTTATTTTAAAGTTTTCAGGTTTCTCACACAGACCTTGTCTCTTGGTTAGTTTTAAAGTTTTAAAGTTTTCTCACACAGACCTTGTCTCTTGGTTAGTTTTAAAGTTTTAAAGTTTCCTCACACAGACCTTGTCTCTTGGTTAGTTTTAAAGTTTTATCACACAGACCTTGTCTCTTGGTTAGTTTAAAGTTTTAAAGTTTCCTCACACAGACCTTGTCTCTTGCGCTCCCTCTCCCTCATGATGTGTTTGTGGAGGGCTCTCGCCATCGCGTTGGACAGCTTGGGTCTCTCCAGCAGGGCGGGCATGGTGACAGGCAGTGGAGGGGCCAGCTGGTGTGGATATAAGATGTTTTAACAGATGTGAAATTAATAAAAAACAGAAATGTAGAAACTCGCTGTAACGGTCCAAAGGCCTCGCTGCTAACGCGGCTAGCAGCTAAGTTAGCATCGCCAGCTTTACTTTCGCTGTTAACTGACAATATATATATATTTTTAAAGTACAACACATAAACCGGAGCGTTACAGTTTAATAATTCAAACAGAGGAGATTAAACATGCACATTTAGCGGCAGCCGTTTTTATTTCTTAAACATTCACGTTAGCTGCAGTTAGCTCGCCGCTTTAGCACAAACGTTACGCACATATATATTTATATATCTTCTGTGACGTCACTGCGGCGGCGTAACGGTCGTCTTACTTTTATTTCTTTGTGGGTCGTTTAATAAGAAGCTTATCCGACCTCGCGGGGTTTGTTAGTCTGAGGTGAGTGTCTGCAAAGAAACTTCTGTCCAAAATATAAACACACTGAGGGTTTGTCGGCCCGGGTGATTATGTTGAGCTTCCGGTGCCAAGTCCGACTTTTTCCCCCTGCGAACTGCATCATGGGAATGAATGGTAGTTTCTACTGTACCGCCAGCTCTTTATACTACAACAGGGGTCTTCAACCCGCGGTGCGTGGCACCTAGGGGGTCCGCAGAGGGTTTCACCCCAAAAATTCCTGAGAATTAAAAAATATAAGCAAACTGCAAGCATTAATAAGCAATAAAGCTACTTTTGACAAAAAACTATTACTATTATATTATTATACATATATTTTTTTATAAATTTCCATTATGCCTGAATGTAAACACATATAGGCTAATAATCCTGTATATAAATCAGTTAATGGTGAAATAAAAGGTGAATAAAGTAAATATAAAAGTTATTATAAGCCAGGCTTAAAATGTGACACATGTGGGGGGGTCTCTGTTCTGTTTGTCTCACGTCCAAGAGGTCCTGTACTATATGATATTATTTATGAAGAATTTTAAAGAAATTAATTAAATGAAAAATTAGGAAATAAGAAATATATACTATATTACAGATGTAATTATATAGTACACCAAAGTTATATAGTAAATAGTAATTATTTGTAATTATATTGTTAAGTTAAAAATAATTACTTTATATTAAATATAATTTATATAATAAAAAATGTTATATTAAATATAATATACTACTAGACTTCTTTATACCGTCACTGGGCCAGATATATCAGATTCCCCTGTCTAAATAAGCAAACCTACACTGCAAATGCCCCTTTTTATTTATACTGTGACGCTTATACTTTCCATGGACATGTTATGTTAAGTTTTCAAAAACAACACATGCAAGATCATCTCATGTAGTCGTACCCCAATTTACATATCCACATATTATACATATACATTTATCTAAACCAGAAAGCACTTAGTATCAGGGTTTTTAAAGGTGCTATTTAAATAAAGTTTATTATCATTATTATATCTTTCATAGTAGACTTATCAATCAAGTTGTTTTCTCTAATCCGTCTATATGAGATTAACTACAAAAACAATACACTTGACAAAACTATTTCCCTCTACAGTATATCTTGTTCCTGATTACCAATTGTTTTTCCTCTTGCATGAATTGTTTTCGTAATGCTTAAAATACCATTAAACGGATAGTCCGTTGAGTTTAATCAGCTTCTTGCAAACGAAACAAAAAATACGAGCAGCCTCCCACAACTTGGAAAGACACGTTATCTGAACAGCCACAGTGGCTGACATGATTAGGTAACCCATGAAAACACAGGAACAAACTGTCACAAATTCAGGGTGTTGTGTGTTGTACACGTTGTAACGTCCTCTAAGCCAAATGTGATTTTGTGTTACTTAAATAAAAACAGACTTGATTTAACTAATCTGGTTATAGTTTGCAGTCCATACCACAAATTTGCACTGAGGATGAAAGATGTTACACATTCATTTGTGACCCTGTACGAACCATGACCTCAGATATTAAATAAAGACAAAAGACGTGTATAGATTTTCATCACATTTTATCATGTATGGTCATGAGTGGAGAGAAAGAGCCAGTAATGCAGCTGTATACAGAGTTCAAATTCTTTTTTTCTTTTTTTTTTTAAAAAAAAGGAGACAAACTTAAAAAAAAAAGGAGAAAATTGCACTCAGCTTTACAATACGTTTAGAAATTAAGCCATCTAAAATTAACAATAACAACAACAATAATCATAGTAGCAGTCAACATAATAGTCTTACCACTGAAAGCAGAGGATGATTGTTAAGTCTGAATTCTATTATACTCCTTTGTTATTGTCGGATGAGGGGCAGCACACTCAATTCTCATTCGCAGACTTCAGTACCTGGTGAATTTTCTTTAAAAAAAAAAAAAAACCTAGTCACTTCAGTTTTTTTCTAGGAAAAAGAACTGCTGCAAAACAGTTAGCCTTTACTCCGCCAGAGACAGAAAACAACCTGCCTTCAACTGGTAGATGCTATTAATTTCCTACCTTTAAACTCAAAACACGCTTTATCTCCCGAAAGCCAACACAAGCAGACAACTCTTAACTCTTTCAGTAAGAGCTGATTTGAACTCACATACTAGGCCTTTCTTCCCTTAAGCCTGGGGTAACTATGATTACGGTCCTAACATTATTTTGTTATTCTTTCTCACTGTTTTCATTAAAACTATGATCGATTAGGACTCTAGAAAAATAACTGGCCGTGAGACCACTTAACCCAGGTCGCTACTGAAAAAGAAAAGTGGAGGCAAATACAATTCAGACTGCAGAATAATAAAGACATAAATGGATGGGAGAGGAGAGGGGTAATGTATGGGTGGTGAAAGTGCATTTGACATATTTACTCTGGGAACTCTAGGCTGCTGAGCTGGATTTAATATTTAAATGAATGAACGGTGGAGGTCTCAGAAAGGTGGTGGTAGTGGTTGGAGGAGGAGGGGGAGGAGGGGGCAGGGGTGGTAAGTGGGATCAGATTTCCCTTTGGCTGCTCCCGTACACACTCTCATCACTGTAGGCAATGTAGAGGAAAAAGTCCTCTTCATGGTGCTCCTGAGGAAGACGGTGAGACAAACAAAAAAAAAAAAGAAAAAAAGAGATGTTAGTACGACATTAAAAATGTAGAGGGAGGCTCTTTTTTTAGTAAAAAGTCGACACGTTGCGCTGACCAAGACGCAATACGAGAGTGGTTAGGGGGAGAAAAGAGTACGATTCTTGCCTGGTACAACAGTCCCATGGTAGCTGAGGTGGGTGGAATGACGTTGTTTACAAAGAAGAAGAGGGCATCCTCAGCTCGCAAGTGGATTCTTTTCCGGATGAGGAAGTAAAACTGGCCCACTGATGAAAGAGAGAAGATAAAAATTGTTAAAAATAAATAAATAAATAATAATCTGACATGTTGCTGTAACGTGATAACGTAACTTAGCACATAACCCGGTGTTTACCTGTCAGGTCGGAGGGGACAAGGTATTTCTTCTTGTCCAGATCTCCTATTCTGGCTTTGGGGGCTTTCTCCACAATTACCTGATAAAAAAAAGAGAACATGTCGAAAGCGAATGATGACATTTTCCAGTGAACAAAAGGGTGTGTGTGTCCAGTGAGAAGAACTTCTGATAGAGCGTTTCACCTTTCTCAGAAAAGGGATCTGAGAGCGCACGAAGCAGTCAGTCGAGCGAGGACTAAAAAAACGTTTCAGCCCAGATGTGGCGTTTCGTTTGTAGATATTTAATTTAGGAAAGTCAACTTTAAAATAAAGTCAACTTTATTGTCAATGCTGCCATATGTACAGGACATAAAGAGAACGGTGTTTCCCTCATATTCCTGGCGCAAACAGCAATATACATAAAATACAAAAAAATATATGCAAATTTAAAAAGATATATGAGAAAAATATGGCAAATCTAAAAGATATAAACATTATAAATGTGGCAAATATAGAAGGATTTAATTAGAGTATGATGGCGGCACAAAAATAAAAAATTAAAACATGTAAAGGGAGGCTCTGTTTTTAAAAAAGTCTAACTAATACATTTACATGTTTACAAAGGAGACTTTTGTAGTTTCTTCTCTTGAGTCTAAAAATACTACTACTGCTAAATACTACCTACACACACAGCAGACAGCAGTGTGTTATAGTAGAGCTTAAAACAGCGAACATGAATTAATTAAAACTATAATTTAACAAAATATTTAATGAGAATATCTGCTTGTTTTCTCCTTCTTTGACTTATAAAATGAACATCTTTTGGATTGGATGGAGACAAAAACAAGACGCCTTGTGTTTTTTTTTCCCCTGACATTTTTAAAAACAGCAAATTTTGAGTTGGATTGATTGAGAAATAAATCAGCTGATGCTTCATCAGTGAGTTTGTCGCTGAGAAATGAAAAACATTACACATATAATACATGATACATTTATACGTGCACATTTTTTGACCCTGTCAGCTCATGTCTGAGTGTCAAAATATAATAAAATATAATCCGATCTGAATATATTTCAGGAGGAGGCAGAGCGACGTAAACAAGTCTCCCGTCTGTTGACACAGGCAAACTATTTTAAGGTGCGCTGCTGTCGGCGTTTCAACACACCCAGATCCCCTCGACCTGTCTTCGTATGATACGATCACCACGGTTACAAACATCTGTAGCTTGTTAAAGATGTTTTTGTTTTTTTAGTGATATCTGGTTTTAAAACACACACCCGGAAGGATTAGCCGATCAGTGGACTGGCCTTCAATGCGCTTAACCTCTAACGTTAGCTCTCCGATAACATTGGACATAAAGACGATAAAGCTGCGGCCACAGCTCGGATACATGACCATGAACGGGGTTTTAAGCGCCTACAGCAAGTGTCACACACGGTTATGTGGCGTTAGGGTTTGTTTGTCGGCGACGCAGCTGCCGGAGGAGCTAACGCTGGTTAGCATACTCACTGGCACCCTGTCCGGATACTTCTTCCTGATCTTCTCGCCTTCAGACCGCCTTTTCTCGAAAGGGTGCTCCTCTTTGTACTGAAACTTCATCGTCGAAAGAGATGACAGACGACAAGTCGGTCACTCCGAGGGGCTGTGTGGGGTTTTTTGAAGTTGTTTTTGTCGCTGAAGGGACGGCTCAGGCTCACGACAAAAACAAACGGTGCTAACTAGCTGTTAGCTCGACACAGCTGTTTTCCTAGTGCGACTGTCGGCGGAGGGATACAATAACAATATGACGTAGCGGGGGAGAGCTAGTTCGCAGGTGGACTCCCCCCCTCGCTTATCCTTAAACCACGCTTGCCTTAATTATAAATCGATAATAAAATAATTGTTCGATTGATCTTCCTTTTGAAATTTATTTTTTTTAAAGTGGTTTTACGCGATTTCCAGCGGGACTATTTTATTTTGATCGACCGCCTGCGCGCAAAGACAAGTCAGGGCAAGGGGTTGTGAAGAGGCAGCTGTCCTTGTCATATGACCGCGGCCCAGCGGTGAGCAGGGACTCGAACACGCGGCGTTTCACTGACATTTTTAGCTTCACACACCAAATCTGAACTCGTAATCATTCAGCAGACACTCTGTAATATCATGAGCTGTGTATCCGAGCACAGGGCTGAAAAAAAAATGACTTAATTGTCACGAGGTTTTCGCAAATTTCCATTGTTGCCACATCATCTGATTAAATAACAAGTGATCTACCCTTGCACCTTATTTATGCAACAAAATAAAGCAAAAATAATAAACAGATTACCTCTTTGCATGGTCAAAATAATAAGATGATGGACCCTTATTGACACACCCTGGAGTTCTGTTTTGTTAAAATCCCTTTTCTTATTAATACAGAGCTTTTTATTGAATTAGATCCTAGAAAATACTCATCCTATAACTTACACTTCTCATTAGGAGGGGTAGACTTTTATTTTTTATGATTTAATGATGTTTTCAAGAGGATTACTGTAGTACTTTAGGGAATTTCCAATAGAGCCGCTGCTCATTGCCCAGATCAGTTGCTTAATTTAACTTCTAAAGTGCTTCTATGTTCAGATATTAAAATAAAATAATTGTTTTATGGTAGATTTACTAGTCTTAGAGTCACACGTCACACTGGAAATGTTTCCAACATGTCTGTTGTGCAACTAAACCACAGGACCAGCAGCTCTGACTCACTCGGCTTGGTCCTGTGACATCTGAACTGTCCTCGGTGCTTCATAGTCTCATGGTGGTTTGCTCGGTTTGTAAAAGTGATCACCAGACTGCAGACATGTGTTTGCACACTCCTCTTTGACAATGGAGAGCGATCTGAAAGTGAAACAATCATTTCACTTCAAACCAGAATGGCAACTTTTGATTTCAGGTGTTTCTTATAATAATAATCAGGTTAACTTGTACCCTTTAGATCACAGGTTCAATGTTTTCAAATTGTGTACAGGTTTATCTTATCATTTCCACGTCAGGGTGTGGAAGGGACTGTAGGTCTGACTCTGCTCTAGCGCAGGATGTAATTTGCTGAGTCACTTGTGGACAGGATTTTCCAGGTCCTGGCTCTTTCCAATAAAACTTGTGTATTACTGTACTGTACTGGATTTTTATAACAGATGTAAACCATAAATGGCAGATGTCAGCTTTTGATGGTAGAGTATAAAATAATAGACTCCTTTCTCCCTTCAGTGTTTTCTCGCTGAGGCTTGAATTATTCTTCCTTCATGACAATTGGATTTCTTCCACAAAAGCTTTTCATCATTGACAAATCTGAAGTAACGCCCATCCCCTCCACCACAAAACCATGTTGTGATCCCCCAATGAACAACTCTCCCACAAGGCCGATTCAGAAGCTCAGTCCTGCCTGACTCTTCCCATCTCATTTCCAGCTATCCAAGACACGGCAGTCTTTCCTGGAAGTCCTGTTTCCAAGGAAATGTTGACAAGCGCAACGTAGTAGGTGGAATTTAACATGGTGGCTGGTTTAATATCACACTAAACAACAGTCTGATGTTTGTTTCAAGCTTTCAGTTTTACTTTTAAAACACCATCAGGATGAGGTAGAGGTGTTGGGGAAACAACAGCTAATGTATATGCAAGTCACAGTACAGCCGCCTGCGTCTGCGCTACAGTGACTAAACTAATATTTCAATCAAACACCTGAGAGCAGAGTTCAGAGACTTACCTGTATGCTATGACTGGAGAGGGCTGACAAAAAAATGAATATGTCACAAACTGAGAAAAGTAGCACTGTGCAGCTTTTGTTTGACTGTTTCACAGGTGTTGATTTTTAACTGTGTCATTTTGGAGGCTGCAGTTTGTTGACCTGTACTGCATGATACAGAGGCGTTTGTTATTTACATATTAAATATAAGGATAAAATATCAGACACATCTGTCAGTAAACACAAAAAACCAACAAAAAAACCCAAACTTGACTTTGGCACATAGGACCTGATCACTGTAACAGCATACAGTGACTGTAGGCAAGCTATCAGTTAATAATTGATTAACATATTTACATATCTCCCAGATTGTTCTGATTATTCACACACGGGGCAGACATGTCCATCTGCATACACCTGCAAAGACGTCCAGACTCTTGTTTACGACACATCCACTGGCTTGAACTGGATTCATCATGTCCTCTGTTACTGTGTATTACAGCCACCTCATCACACGACAGAACTACAGCCTCCGAAATCATCACGCAGTTGAATCAACACGTCTAATTACAGGTGTACCTCATAAACATATACACACACAAAACAATTACAAGACATTAAGTGTCATATATCGAGCAGTGATCAGCTGTCTTCGTTTGTAGGTGAAGAGGGCCTCGATACCTTCAGGTGATTTCTGTTTTGATGTGACCAAAATTAAGTTTCACAGGAATACCAAGTGGACTAAAGTGGTTTCCTGTCTCGCCACATGATGGCAGCAGATTATCAGCAAAAAAGAGAAAAAATTAAAACGAAAAAAAGCAGAAACTGTGAATCCATTTCTCACCTGAGCGACGGGTTGTCAGTTGACGAGGTGCAAAATGTTACGGTAAGTCGCGTTAAAAAGAAAACAAGCCGGATAGTAATTTGGTCGATACTGACAAGTGTTTTATTAGTAACACAGACCTGGAGACAGAGCCAATAAGAAGCCGCTGTGAGCCTTGACAAGACTGACATTGTTCAGAAGGCATTTAAAGACGGAGGGTCTAATAGTTGAACCCATACAGTAAGCGGAGCGGGTAAAAACTGAGAAAAAACAAACAAAAAAAAAAATGGGGAAAGGCTGCAAATTTGAACCAAATACAAAACCAACTGCAACAAAAACAGAAAGGGGGGAATAAAAATAGAAATTAAGTGCAAGTCCTATTAGATGAAATCAGGATGGTGTCGAATGGCAAAAGGGGGGAGAGCCAAATGTCATGGTATGCAGAAGTCATATTATCATATATTATAATAGAGAAACAATCAGATATGGAAAGGCGGCACGGCAGTCCACATATCATTTACAAGCCATTCTTTTTTTCTCTCACAACTTTTCAGATGTCTTTATCACCGAGTCCCATGAGGAGATTTGGGGAAATAGTGACGGTTATGGCTGGAAAAAAACAAAAAAGAAAATAAAAAGAAGAAGAAGAGAAGGAAATGTCAGGCTGCTCGGCTATTTGTCCAGAAAAAATGCCTGTGGATGGTATGTTGCAAGCAAAAGTCCATCAATTACACCATTTAAGTTGATCCATTCTTGTTCGGGGAAGAAGAAGAAAAAAAAAAGAATGAATGAATCACTGTCAGGGTTTGAGGTCGATCTAAAAAGGGGCTTTTTTTTTTCTGTTTTCCCCCTACTCAGTTGCTCCGAGAGGTTAAGACGGTGAAATCGATGAGTTGTCTGCTGAAGTGCAATGGCGAACAAGAAGAAGAACAAGAAATAATAATGTAGAGTAGTCTTTGTTGCGTTGCTGATCTTCCTCTTTCCCCCCCCTCCCAATTGTCAAAAAAGTTTAAAAAGGGACTAACGAACTCAGCAAGCATACTCCGACTCATGTACACAAGCTCACCTTCATACGCACACAGTCAGTATCAGGAGCGATAAGGCAGAGAGGCTCCGTTTTGTTTTGGAAAAAAAAAATAATAATACAAATAAAGAATCAAGAAGAAGAAAAAAAAACAACAACAAAAAAAACAAAAAAACAAGCTGGCTCCACCTCCCTCCTCAGTAGTTTTTGGGCTCTGGTGATCCCCCGTACTGTTCATCCCGTGTTAGGCGTTCACCCCAACCCTCGTCTCCTCGGGACACGTACCGAGAGAGCTCGGAGAGGGCTGGTGGGGTCGTCTGTGTGGGAACGGAGGGCAGGATGGAAGCCGGCAGAGAGGAAGAGGATGGTCCAACAAGCCTCGCCCCCCCCCTCTCGATTCAGCCGATCACCAGAGCCGGTGCTGGTGGAGGTTTCGACTGAGGACGGAGCGAACATCAGCAGTGAACCTAGGACATGAAAGAGAGGCAATTAATCTCTTTGACATTGAAGGTCTCACTCGCTTAGTTACTAAAGTTTTAGTAGTGGCCCAGAAGTTGCTCCATCTTACACGGTTGCCAAACAGGGTTGCTAAAGAAAGTGTTTGTTTTTTTATTTCTGCACAGGCACAACAAAACCAAACCTGGCAACCACGCTGTCTCGCAGTCTTGTGTGAACGTGTGACAGACCAGATACTCTCCTATTTTAATCAAAGCAGCTGTCACACAGGTCAAGTCACAGCTCGTGTTTTACTCACGCCGTGCGCGTTAACGCAACAAGAGGCATATTTTTACACTTCCAAGTCTATTTTCTTCTGTTTTTACGTGCGTAACTTTAATTATTGTGCTCCGAGCGCTGGCAAAACACAGGTGACCTACACTCAATACTGTCCCTGAATGCATCTGGTTTCCCTCTGGATGCTTATATTATTTTTTATGACACAATTATGCGCAGTCATGCATGCTCCTTGTGCGAGGTTCCTAGGGTCAATTAAAGTCTAACTTATTCGTTCAAGGTAATCAAGTATATTGTGGTTGCAGCATGACAGACAGGTGAGGTTAAGGTAATCTTTAATGATTAAATCAGGCTATGAATGGAAAGTGTTATAAGCAACAACCTTTGTTAACGGCTTGAAGTACTTGAAGTAAGTGCTGCTACCTAAAATCATGAATGCCAGCTGTAGCCATTAGCTCGCACCTCATAAATGACCACACTCCCATTTAAATGTTCACGTTGTCTATTTGCCTTCATGCCAGCTTTATTATGCCGTTTTACCTTAGTGCGTCCAGCATAGGCAGCAAGTTAAGAAGCGCTGTGTCACTAGGGTCGCTGAACCAGGACTTGATGGGTATTGCATTGTCTGGAGGGCAGAAAAAAAAACAAGTCAGTCAGTCGGTCGTGTCAGAGAAAACGGACACGGTTGTGATGTTATGCTGCTCTGTTAAAGAGGCCACTCAGTCAGCCGCAGACTTAATGTACTGTTACATCATTTACAATACAGGCTTTGTAGTGAGAATGAGCCGCTCGGTTATTTGTCCTCTTTCCGCCCCATCACAAGGCTGATGCGCATACGGGGGGGGAGCTCATTTGGCCTTTATGCTTGTATATTTTTAATGTGCAAACAAGCAGCTAGATATACACCTTAAAAACTACTATTAACAGACAAAGGACCTGTGTGATATTTTCATGACTGTATAATATTAAGAAAGCAGAACTTCATTTTACATTACAGAAAAATCTGCTTCCTTTTGCAAGTAGAAAACATTGTTTCCTATCATTTCCATGTGAATCTGGATGATTCCTGATGAATCGTCGTGTTTTCCACGTCGACTTGGCGCTGCAGAGAAGGCACAGGTGGAACTAATAGCCTTAACGAGGCTTTGCTGGGGCAGTTACCGGGTCAACGCTCGACGAGCTGATTAGTTACACCTGTGTTTGTCTCCATTCAGAAAAAAAACTCAATACTGAGTCTAGACGGGCCTTTCATGTGTCGTTTGTCCTTTACTATAGGAAGGTGAAAGTAAGGCGAGGGGATTGCAATGCAGCACCACTAGATTCAACAAATTTTAAACACCTTTCAGAGATTTATGCAGAAAAAAATATTAATGTGTGAAGATTTTAATCGTATTTAATCATATTTGTCCTTAAGGACTTAAGAGGGTTGTAAATAGTGGGTCCGCTTCATGAGGTTCTTACCTGGATGGCTACGATAAGCACCAGGCGAGTTGTCCAGGATGACAATACTGGACAGGTCATCGTGTACTACAGACAGGTCTTTAATATAACTACCTAGATCCAATGTACAATGCTGAAAGAAACAAACAAAGCACAAAAGTCAATGACACGTCAGAGAGAGGCTACACAGTCTCAGCTTTAAACGCAGATCGTCGAGCAGTACCTGTCTGTAGTATCTGCGTTTCAGGATGTTCCTGTTGTTGTCCAGCTTGTCTGCCACTGCTGAGCCGTAGATCTCCATACTGGCTGTAAAAACCACCAGCTCATACCACTGGCTCACCTGTGTACACACAGACAGTATAGAGCACACGGTAGTATTAAGCACACGAGTCACAATAAGTCACGAAGGATCATTATCCAGAACAAATATAGGTTTATGACCTCGGGTAGGGTGAGAGCGCAGTACAATGGAGAGTGACGGCAAAGACAGACTGGATAAAAGGTGACCCGAGCAATGATGTTTCACAGTACACAGTGTGCTTTCCCGCCCTCACCGACACTCACCACTTCCAAAAAGAAGTCAACATGTGGCCTTTTATGTACGAAGAATCTGACTGGGTGCTTGTCAATGACGACCTGCGCGGAGAAAGAAAAGTTTGCGTAGATAAGACGGCAGTTTAGGCTCGAGCGCGTATGTGTTCGAACATGTATGACAGTGTCTGAGCGTTCGTACTTTGAGGATGAAGTCTGGCGGCGTGCCAGGTCTCACTGTGGGTCTGAGGACCCCGTCATGGTGAGAGTGGATCAGCGTCTCGTCCAGGTCCAGAACCAGAATCTTCCTCTTTACTGCATCTGGAGTTAATCACACAGCATAGACACTTTATCCGACACGTTCACACGCTCAAAAAACAACACAGGCTACCAGGAGAAATGAGGTTACACAGGAAATTGCAGTATAGCATGTTGGCTTGCTGTCAGATCTGCACACACATGCCGCTCTTTATCTCATGTGTAATGATCTCTTCTTATTCCTGCCGTGATTCTTGCTATCTCGAGTCTCTGTCATGCCCAGGCGCACATGTAAAACGCTCATTAACACGTGTATACATGATCAAAAATCGGTGAAATCTCTTAACTTCTCACCCTGATCACAGGAACCTGGTTTCTCGTTGACATGACTTGAAGAGATCTGTAGTATTAAGTACTATTATGGGCTTAGGTTACATTGCGGATCGTGGCACCGTAATTCTCATAATATGCACTGTCTTATACGCTGCTCTCAGATTTTCTGACTGTAAGGACTTCGAGGAGATGTGGATGCCACTCCTTCGGTAAGTTAGGTACGAGATTGCGATGCTCCACACAGATTTGAAGACCACAGCGGAGACGCTTATATATAATTATGTCTATAATGTCGCCAATACCAGCGGAAACAGCGGCTATTTACAGCTGAATAAAAGCAAATCAGTCGTTCCACTGGACCTGGACCTGCAGCTTGAGGTCAGTGTAGTGAGTGAGAGGCGAGTCAAGTGGAACTGAAATGCAATACTCTGCTCTGAGTCAAGAGTGTGCTTTTGAACGAGCTCTTTACGGGCAGGAGGGAAGCTCTTTTAGGATGCACACACACACACACACGCACACCAGTCTGTGCTTGCTCTGTAGCATGTAACATTTCCTCTCCACTTCCACACCACAAACACGTCTCGTCACTGTCAGAATCCACCCATCACGTCGGCACGACTTCCTGTCCCGACTCTGACATTTATCTGCTGCTATAATTTGCCGCTTTTACTCGAGAACAGCGCCTGACCATCCGCAACCAAATTAGGCAGTCATTTAATTTTAGCGTTCTGGTGTCAGATCGTGGTTTGTGTGCCGAGTCTTTAATGTGCAGTGTGATTCATAATGTATCGGTGCTGCCGTTATCGGTGTTTTACACTAGCAGCTATTGATCAGCTGTGGTTTTGGTGGTGTCTGCTTTTGCTTTATCGATAGGCACAAGTGCTGACGTCGTCTAGCCGGCCTCACCTAAATAAACACATAACAGCCATGACCCACAAAGTGTGTCCTCACATTATCGGACTCATGTTTGTCTGTTCAAAAACAATAAAGATGTCCATTTTTCTGGAGGTGAAGCAGGTCCTGAGAACGGGGTCAAGCTGTGTGCGGTGTGTACTTTTCTGCAAACTCACTCCAGACTTGACAGACTGGTTTAACTTCTACTTCAATTTCAACATTAGAAAATATGTTTTGATAGTGTGTCCACTCCTGTCTGGTGTCGGGCTAAAAGAGCAGTACAACTTAGGTTTATACAATCCCTGAAAATGTAGCTGAGCGGTCGTGTCGTGAAGACGATCGTGTACTCACTGAGTCTGTTTCTGGAGATGGGCGACAGAGGCAAAGTGTCGTATCGCACCGTCTGATACTGGATTATCTGCAAGGGGAACAAAAAGAACTTATCAGATCAGGACAAACCAAAACACCACAGACAGCTTTTGAATCTTTACTGTGATTTTAGATTAAAGAACGGGGGGTTGAAACAAAAGTACACTGCAGGCTCCTATCTTATTCATTTCCAAAGAACCCACATTTTATGTGATGTTACACAAAGGGCCGGCATCAGAGTTTTGGGAATATGTTGGGGCTTGAAGACGTGACGTCATCTTAACTTTTGCAATACATAATCCAATTTGGAAAAAGTGTCACGGTTTGAAATTCATCTGCGCTGAGGATGACAAACTTATATTTGGGCACTTGGACACATTCTCGGGGCTCTCTTCTTTTAAGAGTTGAAGCCGTGGAGGACACCGTACTGAAACAAGCTCAGCTGCGTCCACCCCATGACTGCTGCTCTCTAACCTCCTCGCTCTGCTCTGGTCGGTGACCACAGAGAGGATCCTTTCCAGTGTCGCTGCTGCCCAGGGGCTCTGCACTTTTCTTCACGGGGCTATTTTTATCCCCCCCAGCTGTCCGCGGGTGTCAGCGGAGCATGGGGCATACACAGAAAGGGAGACTTGCAGGGTGACTTTGACTGAGCCTGGGCTGCTTGGTACCTAAACCCCTTGGACAGGGCCTCCCTCTGTGTCCCCACCTCCTGCTGCTGCCTGGCAGACTAAGCTTGGGGGAAGCCTAATGGTGCCAACAGCTGCTGGGCACCACGGGAGGGAGGAGGGAGGGGAGGTTCACCCTGGACTGGGATCTGTGCACCTCCAAGAGCGTCCATCTGGACCCCAGGCCTGCAAACTTAGGACTGAGACGCTTGGCTCCGGATCAAACTCTGTTTCACCTGAGCAACAGCAGCAAAACTCAAATTTAATGAAGAAAAGAAGCAATTTGTGCAGCTTTGACCAGGATACTGGCGACTGCACTCGAGTAACGTGGGCTAAAACCAACTTTTTACATTATCAACTGCTGTCAGTGACTGTTTTGGTCAATGAATTAATGATTTAACATCGTCTCGTCTGACCTAGTACAAGTCCACTATCATAGACCAGTAAGAAAACCAGGTCTCCGCGAATAAAACCAGACAATCTGGAGCACTTTCTCTTTAAAAAAATGACATTAATGAATAATTGATGAACAGATTCATTTTCTGCGGATTAACTCAGGAGTTCTGTGTTGGGTCGTGTATCGTTTTGGGCACTGAAACCACACCGATACCGTCTGATACGGGAGATAAATAAAATTAATCTCGTCATCTTTCGACACAAGAGTAACGTGCCCAGGATTACGGCACGCTCCCAATACTTATAATCCAACAGAGCTTTTATTGCTCCGAATTTCTGAATGGAGGTCACTTCATCACCTTCAGTCTCGACTTATTTACAGATGACTGAAGGGGATTAGTCGACTTATAATAAAAGAGCTATGATAGTCTTTAGTCTCCATCAAATCGCCCGTCATTGTTCACCTGCCGGCCGTCTATAGGATCACCTACATTATGCTACAACACAAGCGGCCCCGCCGGATCATGACATTGTTCGGCGCATCACAAAAAAAGCAAACAACAGCGCTAAACTGTGTGTGAAAATGAGAGAAACAAGAGGGAGGGAGAGAACAGTGCGCTCTCTGTGCTGATATAATCCCTCTCACTTTAGCCCATAACATGGACCCGGACTACTCACTCGCAGGGGCCTGCTTGACAACCCTGTGCTCACACAATAAAACCTCGAAAAACACACCAAGACGATTACAACACACTCCTCCCGAAGCTCTGATACGGAGCCACAGTCGAAGTCCACTCACGTTACACCGCACCATGCGTGTCTATTATCGACTCCACGACACTTTGCGTGTGCGTGTCCGGGTTACAAGCTTCTGTCGTGTTTAAATGCCATGTTTATTGTGGAGGTAAGCAATCGAAGGTGACCTGCAAAGGGCTGGGCTTGCTCCTTGAATTCAAGTGTCAGGGATGTGGACGGTATCCTCTTTGCAACCGTAGCCACAAAAACATGCAGATACATTATTTAAAAAGAGGCGGAACGGTCTATTAAAGCAAAACTTAAAACCGGGTCACGCAACCGCTTCAGTCACGCTCACAAATGTGAGGATGTGCTGAATATAATTCAGTTTGGGGAGGAAACAAACTAGTTTAAGATCATGTTCTCATTCATTTACATCCTGCCATTTAACACTCACTTTAAAAGTTTAAGTTTATCTTTAAGCTGGATGACAGAGGGATAAAGTTGAGCATAAGTAGGCAGATGTCTATCACACTGAGGAGGTGAGGCTCAGGTAATGATGGTTGGAGGGATGGAAAGCCACATGGAAGAAACACAACAGGCTCAATTTGTTGTTGTTGTTGTTACAAACCCTTCTCACCGTTCGTAGGTGCTTCCTGAGGATGTACATGATGAAGCCCCATATTCTCGACGTGACGCCGAGGAAAGTGCGGATGCCAAGTAAACACTGCCGGGTCTTCAGCATGTTGACGACCCCCCCTCCACACACACACACACACACACCTGGCACACACACTTCAACTCTCACTCTTTTTGTAGCAACTAAAGTTGTTTGGAGCCAATTCCTGGAGGAAGTTTAGCTCCCCGCTAAGTCAGAAAAAAATAATAATAAATATATATAAATGTAGGCACAGCCGCCAAACTAGCCGATTCAAATGAACAAGAGGCCAAGCAAACGTGTGAGTACCTCGCTCTGCACACTTGTGGCACAATTTAACATGAGACACGGTGCGTTTTCATTGTAAGTGTCGGAGACAAACGTTGACGTGGTCACAAACAGAAAAAAAGGAAAGACGTCGTGCTGGACCTTAGCACGCAGCTCAGGAGCTACCGACTATTAGCCGCCGAGCTACCGCTAGCTTCGACAGGGTGACCACCTTGAACCCAAGAGGCGGAAAATACCCGCAAAAAAGCTGCGGGACGCTCGATGTCAGGCACCGGAACAACGCGGCGTGACTCCGTGCGGCGTCCGAAGAAAGACAGCGTTGGAAAACTTCCCCCCCAAAAAAAGTCTAAACCGGCCCGGTTAAAATCAGTTTGTAGTCCAGTGGAAATCCGGAATGAAACTGCGAGCCGCCATCGCCGCCTTGCCGTCACTTCCGCGAGGGATCCTGTGTGTGGGGGGGGGGGGGGCGCGCGGCACGTCCACGTGGAAAGAAAATAAACAGACGGGGACGAGCACGAGGCAAAAAAAAAAGAAAAAAAAGTGTGTTAAAATGAGTTTTAACAACACTACGAGACATGTGTGTATATACATGACACATACATGGTCAATCACTTTTTGAAGTTGTTGCACATTATTTAACTTATATACTTTTAATATATATATATATATATAGTTCTTAATAGATGGGTACTTGTTTACATGTGTTGTTTTTGTTTGTTTGTATACTGGTTTGTATCTCACTACCTCACCATGGTGTTATACTGTTGTTGTTTTTCTATTTATTGTATATACTTTTTCTTAAATTTAAATTTGCCTTTATTTTTTATATTTTATGTTCTATATATATATTATTTATTTTTTTTTTTTTTTTTTTTTTTTTTATATTTGATTTTATATTTGATATTGGGCTGCTCCGGGACCAGGGGAAACCAATTTTCGTTTCATCCCATGTTTACATGTGTTGTAATGACAAATAAAGCTCTTTGAATCCTTGAATCCTTGGAGTATTGTAAGAAAAATAAAAAATATTACAGTATTTTTAATTCTGATTATATACATGATCTTCTGATACCGTTTTCACACTGCATAATATTTGGCAGCTTTCACAGCTGTTAGAACACACACACACACACACACAGGCTTGCCAACTGTCAGTTCATGCAAAAGTTTGCCACATCTAATGAATTGCTTGAAGCTATTAGGAAACGAATAAACTCTCCTCTGACACTGCTATGCAAACTAGTTTGTACAGATCCATCCATATCTATTATTACTGACAAATGTTCCACAGTGTAATCAGCCTTTTTTATCATTTAGGAACATGTTTACATAAAAAAAATACATTGTATGAATCTTATAGTGAACTGATTCACCACTAACCACTAGCAACCTGCTACTTGTCAATTTAAAGTTTGAGTTATAGACATGATATATGGTGAAATATATAAGCATATATGTAGAGGCAGTTCAATGACCTGTAACCGCTTCATCCTCATCAGGGTCACGGTGGGCTGCAGCCTATCCCACCCTGGACAAGTCGCCAGCTCATCACAGGACACAAAGACAAACCATTCACACTCACATACACACCTACGGGCAATTCAGAGTTCCTAATTAACTTGTTAAGTGCATATCTTTGGACTGCGGGAGTGTCCGGACAAGAACATGCAAATACAGGATCCTTCTTGCTGCGAGGCGACATAGCTAACCACAGCACCGCCCAGTATGCAGAGATGTTTCTCGTATTCGTTTTACAATTAATGCATGAACATTACTTTCATTAGAGAGATCTGAAATAACTCTAGAGTGCTGATATAATGCCTCTCAGAGTGTTTAGTTTGTACTGTAGGATTCTTAAAGGCTCTGGAAATAGAAAAGAAACAATAGAAGAAAAGACCAAAAAGTCAAAAAGCCAGAAACATTATTCTGTGTAATATCTTTTCTTTCTAACCACTTTAATCATTTTGTGACACCCAAGTTGGGATAAGCGTTAAAGGTTACTCACTTTAGTGCAGTGGCTAGGATATGAGATTTTATATTACATCAATGTCGTGAATAAACAGTGTAAACTAACGGTCGGATAAACACAGAATTTTATTCAATAAGAAAAAAACAACTCATTTTTATTTAGAAAATAAAGATGATGAATAATATTTGGAAAAACTCTTCAATGGAACCATTTAATAAACATGATACAGATATTTTTAAAGACATTTTGTTATTGTTATTATTTTACATTTTTAAAGCTCCATAAAAAAATGATAAAGCATTGACTCTTCAACTACCGACAACGACTCAGTGTCTTTAATGTTATAAGGATAAAAAACATCTTCTGATCTTCTGTGCCCTGACCCTACACGTCGAGATCATCATCAGGGTCCTCTTGGTCATAGTCGTCGTTGGCGTCCGGCTCGTACAGAATCCGTCCTGAACCTCGGCCTGAGTGGAGCAGAGCTGTTTTTCTGTAAGAGGAAAAGATAACATGGAAACCAAAAATATGCGATATAATTGCCGGGGGGTAAAAAAGGTTGACAAATAAGACAGTTATGGGAAAGTTTCTTACTTCTCTTTGCTGAAGACAAAAGGAAGTGCAAGTTTCTCTTTGGCTTCGCGCTCTGTATCAGATAATCGCAGGTTGAAGGTCAGGTTGGCTGTTGGGTCCGTCTATAGAAACACAACACTTTCAGTCTTGTTGTATTTGAGCCCTATCTGTAACTGATGTTATTCCTTTAAGCACGTGTTATATTGTACCTCCCGTTCCTCTGTTTCAGTCTGTTTGAGTCCAAGTTGGCTGGGCCTGTTCTGTACTACGACTGTGAAATCCTCTTTGAAGCTAAAAATCTCCTCCTGAGGCCAAAACAACCCAAAATTATCACTATTTTTTTCCCAACAGTATAAGAGCACAAAAGTCATCCCGAAGGAAACTTACATCTTGCATAACTTTCCCCGATTTTGAGCGCTTTGTTATCTTCGCCACTGCTTCATCTCCCTTCATCCCGGGTGCTACAGTGATAACAGAAGTAGCCATGTGGCATACACTTCCCACAGTTCCCCTCTGATGCATATCTGCATGGAGCAGACCAATAATAGCTCTCACAGCTCCCCCTAATGAAAATAGAAAAAGAAACTCTTAAACAGAGGAACTACTGCATGTTTCCACTCTAAAACACTTCAGCAAAGATAGTTTGACAACATAAATATTTAATCATACTTGACTTATCTTAAAAGATAAAAACTTGACCATGGCTCTTACAGCATGGATGTCACACCTTGCTCCATTCAACACCACTACAGAAAGCCTGTGATATCACGCTGAACATACAGTCAATACGATGAGAATTAAACACCTTTTCTAAGTTGCTGAAGAGTCTTGCAGACAGCGGGAGGACCGACGTGTCTCAAAATCCACGAAAGGGAATCGATCACTAAGGTAGCT
Source organism: Larimichthys crocea (assembly GCF_000972845.2). Classification (NCBI taxonomy): domain Eukaryota; kingdom Metazoa; phylum Chordata; class Actinopteri; family Sciaenidae; genus Larimichthys; species Larimichthys crocea. The sequence continues at coordinate 3,887,598 of NC_040024.1, read as the reverse complement.
GGTTTCGACTGCGACGTTTGTTTGACCAGCTGCGTGACACCCTCCGAACAGAACTGGTGAACTGTGAAAGCTGGGTTATGAGTCCAGCCCAGCGGGTCTGTGTACGCATTGTGAAAGTGGAGCCTGAAAACAGATTATTAATGGTCAATGTAAAAAAAAAAAAAAATAAAATATCCATAACAACTTTCGACAATTAAAAGATACACAAATGTTTTATTTAAAAAGAAAAGTTCAAATTACAAAGCTCACGCTGTTTTTGAAATTTGGACACATTTGGATACAAGTTTGTTAAAAGGTTAATATTAATTAAACATTACAATGTCAAATATTTAGAGCCTCTTTTGTAGGGTTGTATTGTTTAATACAAATCAGTAATTGGTCACATGATCGGAGTTTACTTGAGCAGAGATACAGACAAGAGGAAAGTTTGCATGTGATCCAAGCGGCGCGCATGGTAGTTATATTTTCAGTCGGGTTATATACTGTAAGATGTGAAGGTTTGTGTATTTTAATATGAATAACGTAAACATATTTCAGTCATTTCATCTGAGACTACTGAAACAGACACTAGCCTGAAACTGTTTATATCATTTATTGCTTTATAGTTTTTTACGGTAGGCTATCTGATGACCAGAGGGAGAGGGAATAAAACATCAAAAAACATCTGTATGATTCGTGGCCATTAGACTAAGCGTGAAGAAGTGTGTTTTTGTCAGTGATTTGTACTATTAACCAATACTAATATGATCTTAAATTACCTGTGAATGGATGCTCCTATCAAACCATCTTTCAGCTCTTCTTCACTGACCTCAAAGCCAAGAACATGCACAGCTTCCTCCCTGTATACAAAACACACACACAGAGACACATTTAATTACAATAAAGATAATACACACACAACCAAACAATGCATGTAAATGTAAATCACCTGTGTAATGCAGCATTGATGAAACTCTTCAGGAGGTGTCGACCAGAATAACTGGCAGAATCTACAGACACATTAGTTAGCTTCACATACACACATAACAGCTGTTACTGGTAGATATTTTAAGTTATATATCATTTACCTTGTATTATAAGAAACCCTCCAGCATCAGTGCCTTGCAACAATTCAGTCAACATGGTACCATGTAGCTAGTTAGCAGTTCACCACCTATTTGAACGTTAACATCGCGATTTAAAACAACGGAGAACTCGGTAAATTAAGTGAGAAGAACGACGTCTCTCGATGTTCAAAACGGCGAGCATCTAATGTCGCAGTAATTTCTATGTCAGAAGAAAATAAAGCTGCCTTAGCTCACTTCAAGTCCGGCATGTCTCGCTAAGGTAGCATGTTTGGGTTAAAAAAGTTAAAAACTTCATATCCCAGAGTTCCCGTTACTCTGATATCAAGCACACATGGGAAATGTAGTCGCTCTGTTCACAATTGGCGCTTGTGTGTCTTGTGTGAATAAACTACGTTACCCAGCATGCCCCGCGGGAAACATTTTGCGCTGGCACCCCTCAAGAGGTTTCTGCCGCGCACGGAGAAGAGGACCGTGCGGAATAAAAGTCAAAACTCCAGTAGGGTTTTTTTTTTGTGTGTGTGTGTGTGCGCATACGAAGAAGAAAAACTTCATCGGAGAAGTTTCCATCATGGATCTACATTTATTAGCGTTTTTATACAGCTGCCGTATCTTCATACCGAGGGTTTTATAGAAGCAGCGACGGAGAAAAAGCAGCGATAAGTGCAGGGACGTGAAGCGACGGAGGAATTAGTATTTTGTCGGGGCTAATAACGTTTTAGTGTGGCGATCTGCTTGCTGTTGTAGCGGATCTCCCCCCGGGGAAACGAAGGGGATATCACAACTTTAACCCACGGTGGAGTGTTTTCTTTTTGCAAAAGGAAGAGTCTCTCCGGCTCGGCTTGGCTAAAGTTGCCCGGCGGTAAGGTGCAGCCACGCCGGGGGGAAAGCACAGCGCGACGGCCGCCACTCCGGCTAGCTCGCCCTGCTGCTTCAGTTTCTGTGGATCGAGGCCTTGTCGGTGAGGCGACAATGCTTGACATAATGTCCGAGCACCAAGGTATGTTTCAATCCACCGACACCAGACGCGGAGACATTTGAAAACAAACGCGTCCTGCTCGGTGTTAATCTGTTTAAAATCCGCGATCCGCGGACATTACGCTGGCTAGCCCAACGCAACTTATCCACAACGTTAACGCTACGTTTGGTGGCGTACACTCAAACTCGCTGTTAAACTAACTCACGCTCAGTCGCCTGGAAGTTAATTAAAGTGAATATATTGATGTTTTTGTTGATCTAACGTTGACATATTTAACGCGGAGAGAAGTTAGCTGGCTCGTTAAGGCGCCGATGTAGCTTCGCGGCTAATAGCTTAGCACTGAACAGCCTCAAACTTGGCTCCAGTTTCTAAGTTAAGCTCATTTTAAAAACACCATTTTTTAAAAATAAAACATGCTCAAACTTCAGTGCCGGTTTTGTTTTGTTTAAACACCTTTTGCACCTTTTGCTAACGCCGAGCTAACTCGAGCCACCCACTAACATCTGAAGTAGGCTAGCGCGATTAGCTAGCCGATTCGTTAGCGCTAAATTAACGCGATTTAAAAGTTTTTATTGGTGTTTTTGAGCCTAAAATAAGCTCGTTACATATTAAAAACCTTAAATTGGCTGATACGTGTGTGTATGTGTTGGTGTTGTCGCCGCAAAGCGGCGTAACGTGTTGTTAGCAGGCGGCGTTAGCATCCGAGACAATACAGAAGTTTAAAGCTTCACCGGAGCAACTCTCTAATCGATTATTGAGAATCGATTACCGATTAATCGCGGCTGATAACCGACATATCAGGTGAAGTTGTGCAAAGTTGACCGGGTGACACCGGTTGCGGTTGTTGTTGGGGGGCAAGTCGAGCTCCGACTTTTATCATCCGGGACTTTGTTTATTTTATTTTAAACCGTGAATCACCGAGCACCGATTTTAACAACAACAACAACAACAACACGGCAACTTAAACCAGGAGATATTTTAGTGATGAGCATTGCTCAGCTTAAAGTTTTAGAGCCGTGTTAGCACGGCTAATGCTACCCCTTTAGTCCACATGTGTCTACACACACACACACACACACACACACACACAGAAAGCCAGGCAACAGTAATAATAATAAATCATTTTATTTCACAGGCGCCTTTCTGTCACCCTTACAATAAATAAAAGTACACAGCAATAACAGAAACAAACAAAAAGAACCATAAAAGTATCAAATTACAAGAATACAACATTAAAAAACAGGTTAAATTAGGACAATGCAACTTGAATTGTGAGAGTGTGTCCATCAGTGTTAAATTAATCTGCTTTATTGACTTTTGTGTGATCTGTCCTCCCTTCAGATTCACTGTTGACGTGCAAAACGGAACCTCTGGTGAGTACTTTTGTAATGTAACTGAATACTCTTGAGTAACTTTCTGTTGTCTGGATTCATTAACACACAAACCCTGTGTGTGTGTGTGTTTTTCTTTCAAGGCCCCAGAGAGGAAAAAGAGGACTGTAGAGGACTTCAACAAGTTCTGCAGTTTCGTCCTGGCGTACGCTGGCTACATCCCCAGTCCAAAAGAGGTAAGAAGCCTGTCGTGGATGTCACTGCCGTTATGAGTTATGGCTGTTATTGCTCAAGTTGTGAAGGAACGCCAACTTTTTTTTTTGTGTTGTTTGTGTGTAGGAAAGTTCATGGTCCCCGACGTCTTCCAGCTCTGCACACAGTTCAGGGTTGTCAGCAGATGGAGGTGGCGGAGGCAGCAGCTCCGCGGGCAACGCCTGGGCGGACGGGAGCTCCGACATCCACACCATCCACACGTTCGTCCGCAAGGCTCGAGCGAACAAGGGCAAAAACATCCGCCGCATGCACTCTGATAGCACTCTGCTGGACAAGATGCGCCTTAAGGACTCCTTGTACGAGAGCCAGGCCAGCACGAAGGCGGAGCGCAAGAAGGACAAAAAGCTGAAAAAGCTGTCGCTGGGTTCTGCCATGACGGCGGCAGATAGCGGCAGCAGCGAAGGCGAGAAACGAGCCCGCATCAAGCGCAGCAAAAACTCAAAACAGCCCAAACCGAAGAAGCTCAAAAGCTCGACGGCTCAAAGCGAGACAGACTCTGAGGCGCGGCATACGCACGGCGAGGTACGACCCGTCAGAGACGAGCTGACGGCGCACGGGGGGTCCACCCCGAGCATGCAGGGCCTGGTGAAGATGCAGGCGGACGAGTCCATCAGGGAAGCGGAGATGAGCTCCAGCGAGGGTGAGACCTGGATCGCCGACGAAGACATTATGGTGGAGTCAGGTACGACTTCTGTCTGCATCCTGTTTAAAGGTGCAATATGTAAGAATTTTCTATCAGTTTGTAAACGTGTTCTCGATTCTCGTTCAGGCCTCTTGAGGTGGCACTGACCTCTCTCTCTCTGTCTCTCTCTCCTCTCCTGATTCACTTCTCTTGTCCTGACCCGAACCCACCATGTCTTGTTGTCCCTGTAGTCAGAGTTGCCGTAAATCACCTCACGCTGTGTTTCCTGTTGTCAAACTGGCCTCTGTTTAGTCTCAGAAGTTGTTTTCCATCCTTGTCCAGCTGCTGTTGCTGCTGAGCCCGGTTCCATTGCCTACTCTCCTGGGTCCGGTTCTGGTGCCGCTCCCAGACAGCATTCCCTGCTGGTGGCCAATTCTTACATATTGCACCTTTTTTTTTTTCTTTTCTTTTTTTTTTAAATACCAAACTCTATCAATGAACTTGCTTATTACCAGCTGTAACATCCTATAACTTGTCCTTGTCCTCTTCGTCAACACAGGCGACGATTCGTGGGACTTGATCACCTGTTACTGCGGGAAGCCGTTCGCGGGGCGGCCGATGATCGAGTGCAACCAGTGCGGCATTTGGGTGCACTTGTCGTGTGCGAAGATCAAGAAGTCCAACGTTCCCGACATCTTTTACTGCCATAAGTGCAGGGACGTGCGGCGGTCGGGACACAAAAAAGACCCTTAAAGAGACGACGAGGACGGGAGGGAACGCAGAGGGTGGAGCAACCCCCCTCCGCCCTGTTTGTGCTGTCCTCTGACGCTTGTTTTCTTTGATGCCTACAGCCAAAACAGCCTAAATTATCACCTGGATGGCAACTGTATTGTCACTTTGTAGGATTTCTTTTGACAATCACAACCATTTTTTTATTTATCCCTCACTTTCTTTTTTGTTTGTTTGCTTTCTCTCCTTTTTTTTATTTTTGGCTACTGTGAAGAACTGGACAGACGGTGACAGTGGAGAATCGTTTTCTTAATAAATAATTCCTTTATTAATTGGCTTTCTTGTTGTATACTGTGCCGGTGATGCGCACATTTCTTTTTTTTTTTTTTTACACATTGTCATGCGTCACATTCACAGAAAGACGCGTTTTGTTTTATTGTAAATTATTTCCCGAGGATGTCGACAAATCAGTTCCTTTAAGCGTCTCGAGGATTTTCAGTTCGATAAGCGCGTTTTTCCTCTCGACTTTAAAATCAATGCAAAGTTTTACACATCGGGCGAAATTTCCGGCCTACTTAGATGGAAAATGTCACTCCTGTCATGTGATGAGGTGGGCAGCTCATTATTTCTTATTTCTGGATCGTATTTTTGCGACTGATTTTTCAAGTTTTTGGCTTTTTTTTTTTTTTGGTTGTCAGTGACGATCACTGAACTTTAAAAAAAAAACGTAGAGAGCTCACTCCTTTTTCGAATAGGTGATCTTTGAATTCATACAATCTGTTTAACATTTTACTTTTTATGCAGCTGAAATTGCATCTAAATTGCTACGTTTCAAATTGCACACGGACAATTCTTTTGGCAGTGCACTTTTAAAAAAATAAAAATAAAGCTGAATACCTTTTCTTACTGCGTACACGGGCGGTATTTGGAGCTCCAGCTGATTTAAATCTGTACTTAGCATGTAGCTGTGTACATTCATGATTGAGCGCTTAATGTTTCTCCCTGTCTGGCTTGTTAATCATTGATGGCCATTTACCATGAACAACATTTACATTGAACAGCTGTTGATGTTTTCGTTTCATGTGTTTCTTTTTTTTTTTTTTTTCTTTCCTCTGTTTTTCAAGTTAAAAACTCATCTTTATACCGAGGGGGTAACGTTGCTGTAAGACGAATGGTTTGGCAGTGCTTTATCAGAAGTGGCTCCGAGGCTTGTTTATGAATGGTTGTAAAATATTTGTTTTTGTTTTTTTTCTGTTTCATGTAATTGTTTTATTTCTTAGCTTTCTGAGAAGCGGGATTTAGAAGAGATGCGCCCCCGCGTCAGAGAATGGACGTAAGATTGTCTCACATCGAGAACAAAGTTGTAGTGTACAGAGGACAAGTTGATGCCGCATAGGTTGTGGCATTTTTTTGTTTATGTTGTTCGGTTTTACCATGTGCTTTTTTTTTTTTTTTCTTTCCTTTTTGTTGGTGGGAGTGTCTTGTTAAGTCTCCAGTAGCAGTTGCACTCTCTCGACAACTTCAATTTCTGTGTACATATCCTGTTCTTTGACAAACTGTACATATGTGAAAGTGAAGAGAGAAAATACCCAAGCAAAATCTATATTTTCTGCAGTCTGATATTGTTTTCTTTAATTGTAGCTTGAAAAATAAAAGTCTTTGGGAACATAAAGGTAAGATTGTATTTTTTAATTTGTATTAAAAAAATCACATAAAAACATTTTAATCTTTTTGGATGTTTGCACACAACAGCCTTTGTCGTGTTTGTCTTCTACCACTAGAGGGAGTGAGTCGACAGGCGTCTCACTGGTTAAATAATAAGTGAGTTCACACATGGATCATGCTTTCTGAAAATCAGCTGCACTTCAGTCTCTATTCTTCCCAGTGGACGTCCGGTTCATCCTGTAACACAAACAAATGAGAAGTTAAAATCAAATCTTTTGACATTGTTGTATTATTAAATACTCTACATGTATCATGCAAGTAGAAAACTGGAGAGCAAGCAGTGATAGACTGATTTTGCTCAATAAAAGTACACCACAGTTACTTTACTGCCTCAGACTTGTATATATAAAAACGTGAGTATAGAGCATGAGATTTAATGAAGTCATTATGATGCAGGCTGAGTGTGAAGACCATATTAGAAAACTAAGTGTCTCTCAGTCCAGCCTGTAATGTTCTTCTTCATCTTTATTCAGACAGAGTTGTTTTTGTTTTTGTAACTCACCTTTCGGTTTCGGAAACTGGACATTTGAAAGCCGCCAATGGAGTCCAGAGGAGCGACCTTCCTCCTGTAGACGCATCGATTAAGGAAAAAAAGACAACCTCAGTCCAAAACACTTCATTTCTGTGATATACAGCGACAAAAAATATATAGTGTGTGCTTTACTTCAAGATATCTGCACTTAGATAATACACAAAAACAACAGACACAGCTTTAAATTAAATAGTTTAACAGAATTAAAAATATATTTGTAAGAGTAACATTGATTTCAATGATGGTTGACATAAAATTTGTTCAAATCTTGAGTTATTGACATTTTCAGTCACTCTTGCTTGTTACATACAAGCCATTCAGACCACATCATAAAATGTTTTATTACCTCTTTTCATTGGCCTTACGGTTGTACTGGTACTGGTTCTGGTTCTGGCGTTGGATAGTAAAGTGTTCTGTTGGGGCCAGGATGGTCTCTGAATGAGAGTGATGAACGTCCACATCTCTGCCCATCTCCCCAGCGTCGCCCACAGACAGGTCTCTCTGGTCTGAGCGCTCGGACAGGCGGGGGAAAAGCTCCTGGTCCAGCCAGCTGACTTCCTGAGGACAATAATCAGATTATGGAGAGGGGATTAAAACAGCTGCAGGTATTTGATTGTGTCCAAAAGATGAGAAAGAGTTTGTGCGTTAAAGGCCTACCCTTTTGTTTCTGAGTCTGCTCGGCAGTACGGCAGCAGATATCTCCTCCAGCATCATGTAAAGAGCCAGGAAAGGTAGCACACACCTGGAGCAGAGCATCTGAACAGAGTGAGACAAGACAGGGTCAGAAACAAGTCACAAGTCACACAATTTCAACTTGTGATTGACTTTTCAAAGAAACAGACTTACCTTAAAAAATCTTGTGTGTTTTTCTCTCTGGAGTTCTGATCTCAAAGCTTGATGATTGTTGGTCTGAGCTGCTGACTGCAGAGTGTGCAGGGTATTTGTAGACCTGCATCTAGGGTGGGTTTATATTATGGGACTGGCATCGAGGGCTGTTTAGGCTAAGCCGACTGTGTGTGTGTGTGCGACTGTGTGACCTCAGACATGCCAATTACATCTGCCGCCTGGCATTGTCAACATCAGTGTCAAACCTCTGCACTCTTCCCCTGACACACGTACATACATGCACATGCACATTGTCCCACACCCTCGGTCCATTTTCCCCCCGATACGAGGGGAGATGGCAGCGAGATAAGGGCATTGTTGGGTGGCTTGCTGTTTACAGGCTTGCCCTGGGGTGATACATCACTCTCAGGCTGGTTTCAGCTGGTTTAAAAAGCTTTCATATAGAGATATTTACTCTTTAATCCGAGCTAAAAAATCAATATCATGATAATATGAACATTACCTAATACTGATATGTCTCATAAGATGGTAAATATGTGCATTACATTGGATAAATCTCTCCACACATGTAAAACAAAGACCTAATGATAATTCAGCTTCATTTATTTGTTGTTTTATTCATTCATTCATTCATTTGGACGCTAAAATATACATCTCATCATGTAATGTGTCCCGTTTTCATAAAACAAGGGTGAAAATCTGCCAAAACATATCAAATTGTAGTCATAAAACAAGGGTGAAAATCTGCCAAAACATATCAAATTGTAGTCATAGCTTCATGGCATGCCCCCAAAATTGCTTCATTTTGGTTTGAACTCTTTAGAAATTATTATATTTATTTCATTATTCTTTGTGTTTCTGAAGCATTTAAGGAAACTCCTCGAAAAATCAACAACAATTCCACTCTTCTTGCATCATCACAGCAAAAGGTTACTCCTTATGTCATGGAAACTGGCACATTACATCTGGAAAGAATAAAGATACACACCTACAGGCCACTTCATTAGGAACAACACACACATCCAGTATGATCAACAACGCCATAAATTCTACTTTTATAAAACGTTTCTTGAGACTGTCAGAGAGGTGTTAATGCAACCTTACGTTTATTATAGAGGTTGCACTTTGCAGTGGTGTTAAACTGGACGGCATTATATTGAGAGGTGTTACTAATATTTTGTCCATTTACATACATGAGATGAACAAAATATTAGAAACCTCAGTCTAATGGTGTATAATAAAAGGACAGACTCTCACAATCAAGTGAGAGTAGAGCAAGTGGTGGGTGAGGGAACAGGAGAGGTTTTGTGGAAGATAAGGAAGACTATAAGTGAAGATAAAAGTGGACTAAGTACTCCTGGTACAGCTTATCTAAGTTATGCTCCTATTTTTAAGTGTTAGACCCAATATAACCTCATATACAGTCCTGTCTATATAAATGAAAATGATTAATTACATAATGATTTACAAATTGTTGACACAAAAGTGTCATTTTTCAATATTCTAGTGCAGGGAGTTGCCCTAAATTGTCTTTCAATATACTAACACTGATTACTACAAAATCCTTTAAATATGTTGATTTTTATAAAAAAAAAAACACATATATGAAATAATGATATATTTATATATGATATAAATTGGCACAATCTTTCCCTTGTCTTAAGAAAATCCAACTTTTAGGGCTCAATAACATGAGAAAAACGCAATGTCAGCTGTAATTTAGCTTGTTTTCAACATCATTGCTATCTTATCATGAGTTCACAAGGTTAAAAATCTGCTAAAACGTATCAAATTCTACAATTTTTTCATCATTCTAATGCAGGGAGTTGCCCAAAATTGTTGCCTATCAAGATACGAAGATTCATTTCTACAAAAAGTGTCATTTGTTTTTTTGGCTGTGCTCTCCCTTAAAGAAAACAGAAAATAACTCAATAATCTTTATTAAATTATCGCTTTATTCCATAACCTTGAAAAAATTTCTTTTTGATTAATAATGATGCCAACAAGTTGTCAGAGCTACTAAACCGCTGAACAACAGCAAAATAAAGAAAGCAAACAAATATTTGGCATTTATACTTGATAAATAATATAAAGCCAATCAACTAATTAATTAATCTAATATCCATATCTGCACTGATTCAGCGTGTTTGTGTTTGAATGTCCCCTGAAAGCAGCACAGCGACAGGGAGAAGAGTGATAGCATCAGGACTGCAGTGTGTGTGGTAATCTGGAAAACTTGATCATTCTGCTTCGCCTGACTTCACCAGCGGATGGCCACCCAATCCAGACCACACACAACACTCGCCACCCCTCCACCTCCATCCACCCAGACACCCAGCCACCCGCCCGCCGCTCCGCCTGCCTGCTGCCTCCGTCTACAGAAAACAAATCAGAGAGGAGACAGTACAGCGGGGATGGATGGAGAGATTGGCAGGAGGATGGGGAGGGGGACGTCTGCTCGGAGAGTATGCACATTCAGACACGTTTTCACTTTTCCTCCTTTCCCGCCCTGTCCTAATTATTTCTATTTTGGGACACTGAGGCCCACCAAACATAGAGCTGGTGCTGATAGATCAGCCATGTATAAATAAACCGAGGCAAGCCTGGAAGCGTGTCAGCAAGGGCAGAGGCCAGATAGGCTGCACTGATTACCTCCATTATCAGGGACAGGCCTCATTAGGGGCCTCTGGCTGGGTGTGTGACTGTGTGTCTGTGTTCTTTTATTGCAATACATGACCAAATTTCCTCCTGAAGATGTAAACTTACGGAGGATCCTTAAAAAATGGGGACATATGTGTTCTCTGTCACTTCTTTGAAAGATTAGGTTAGGTTAGGATTGGGATCAGGTAAAGGTTTACAAAGGGTAACAACCTGCAGGAACAGGTTTGCTCAAATCAAATTAAATATATATAATAAAATTAAGCTTAGTCTGCTATGTTAAGTCTGTGTCTGTAACTGATAAACTAATCTCTGTCAGCGTGCACGGGCATGATCCACTGATCCATGGCTTAATGTGTTCGGTGTGTGTGTATGTGTGTGTGTGTGTGCTAAATGACTTCTCTCATACCCCGCCCTGGTCCAGTGCCCTATAAGTACCAGGCTTTGGAGCAGGTGCCAAATATAGACTCAGCAGAGACTGCTCCGTCCACAAAGAGGGGAGCAACTTTAGAAAAGATTAACAAGAAAACAAAGTTCAGCTGTTTGTGTTGTTTGTAGAAACATTAGCCAGCTTTGCATCAATGTGTAACAAAATGTAACCACATTTGCAAGAGGAAAAGCAGTACCACTGTTTTTGTTTGTTTGTTTGTTTGTTTTTGACATCATACCACTGTTTGTTTGTTTGTGACATCATACCACTGTTTGTTTGTTTGTTTGTTTGTTTGTTTGTTTGTTTGTTTGTTTGTGATATCATACCACTGTTTGTTTGTGACATCATACCACTGTTTGTTTGTTTGTTTGTGACATCATACCACTGTTTGTTTGTTTGTGACATCATACCACTGTTTGTTTGTTTGTTGTGACATCAAACTACTGTTTGTTTGTTTGTTTGTTTGTTTGTTTGTTTGTTTGTTTGTTTGTAATATAATACCACAGTTTGTTTGTCCTAGGTAATTCAGTTTTGTTGAATATCACTAATCTGTTTTATTTAGCGGGTTATGTGTGGTTAATTTATCTTGATTAACTTGGTAATTTGGTAATTTAATTTTTAGCACAGTTTAACTAACTTCAACTACTAGTTAATGCTACTACTTATCTACTAAGTAGCTACAGGTTTCAGGTACTTTTCAGGTACTATTTGTGCTTACACTAACTTTTATTCCCATTTTATGCCACTACATACGTATATACTATATGTATCATACTCTTCATATATAGCAGTATGTATATCATGTATTGTTTTGCATAATGACAATTATTATTTCTGATACTTTTCACTACATTTTGTGGATAATACTTGTAGAACTTTTACTTGTAATGAAGTACTTTTACATAAGGGTACATGTAAAGGACATAGAAAGCTTAGTTAACGATGCATCATTTTATTTTTTTAATGTGAGAATAATTTGTTATCGCCCTTTGCTAACTTTAGTTATCTGATGTTCTTGTTGAGTGTGGTGGCTCTGGCCAAACGCCATCATTGTAGTCCTGCCTCCACCTCCTCCTCCTCCTCTGACTAACCCAAAGATGAGCAAAGACATGGATCATCGTTGCACAAACAAGCCACCTGTTAATTATTCAGAACTATAAGCTTTAATATAATATATATAAATATATATAAATTATATATTTATATAAATTATAAATATAACAGGTGAGTTATTATAGAAATACACCCTCAGTACAGTTGTTATGAATGTGGAAATTATCTATAGAGACCAAAACTTTTTTGTACCAGGCTGTAAACATGTTTATTTCTGCTGTGAAGTTGGACATTTTAACATGGGGGCTTATGGAGACTGACTCACTTCTGGAGCCAGCCTCAAGTGGACGTTTGAGGAACTGCAGCTTCACTTCACAGCTACGAAGGTCAAGACAAGCACCTATTCTCTTTGTAGAAATAAAAAAAGTCTCATTCTAAGATCACTAAAACACACAAAATATTATTTTCAGGTGATTATACACTAATTCTGAATTTCTTCCATGTTCTGCCAACAAACAAACAAATAAATAAATAAATAAATAAATAAATAAAAATGTAGTTTTGCAGTTGACTGGACTGAGCATGAGGTGTTGGCGCCCTCTGGTGGTCGTTGCCAACACAGTGTTTAACAGACTGGCCCCTCCTCCCTGCAGCTGCAGACACTGATAACATGTTTCCACTTCGATGACATACAAGTCTCCAGTATGTTGTTTGTTTGTTGTTGTTGTTGTTGTCGCTAGAACATGCAAAAGAAAAAAAAAAAAAAAAAGCAGAAAAACAACAGTATTCATGCTGAGGATAATCTATAATCTGCACATTTACATGTGTCCTGATGTGTGTCTGTGCCAGGTCGTTTAAAGGGGGAGGAGAATACAAATTATATGATGTGAGTGGAGGGAGTGACAGCAAGCAGCAACAACGAGGAACAGACTGAGAGGAAGGCGGTGGAAAAATAAGCTCTAAGGCTCCGTGGATGTGGCTTTTTATTTTTTATTTCCTTCTTCCACTTTCACCGTTTGCTTTCAAATTCAAGAGAAGAAACCAGCAACCAAAGAGGTGAGACTTCTTTTACCTCCTTCACATGTTTCTTTAACCCTTGTGGTCAGGATTAGAGGGGTTTATCAGGCTTTTTTTTTTTTTTACCACTGAGTGTTTGAGTTAGATAGAGGGGAGGGGGTTGTGCTGGGAAATGATGACCTAAGATGGGAGATTTGTGTGGGCTTCAACTTTAATCTGAACAGACACAGAGCGGGAGCCAGTGGAAAAATAAAGGAGCCCTCCCCTCCTCCTGCTGAAACATGCCACACCTTTTTATTTTCATGCATCTCAGCTCTTAAACATGTTGCACCAACAACAACAAAGAGAATCACATGTTTTTTTTTATTATTATTATTATTGATAGGGGACAAACTGGACTTGTGGACTACAATGTGATGCCTGTAAACATCTAATTGTTAATCTAATGTTAATGAGGTGTGATGTGAAGTAGACGCATGATCACAGGAAAGCAGAAATCACTTGTGATCGTGGGGTTAAATCTTGTGATGGACTCTTTTTGTGTGTGTGTGTGTGTGTTTTTGTTATGGTCACTTTCTCCTCAGTTAAACCACCGTCTCCCCTCCCTTTTGTTCTGGTTTTCATCACGCCCCCCCCTCTCTCTCCTCCCTCTCTCTCCCTTTCATTCCTCTAGTTTCCCATAGAGACCCTGGGAGTGGACCGGGAAGTGTGACCTCCTTTAACGCTGTGCCCCCCGCCCCCCAAAAAAAAGAGTTCAAGCCAGCTCCAACGCCATGTCCGCTCCTGGTAAGTGCTGATCAGCAGTTATGAAAGTGTGGAAACGGCAAGACTTCTTTCATAATTAAGGTTTTAGATTAGATTAAGAGCTGCGATTGGAGTTTTAATAATAACAACAACCATTCCTTTTCTTCCTCAATAGCTTCTTCCGTTAAGTAATATTTTGCTGCCATTGTGAAAGTTTCCATTAGACTTTCCTGTCCACTGAGCATAATTGCGTGATGAATCAAGTGCTTATCCTGCCACCCCCCCAGATTCCTTCAGTGCCTCGTGGAAATTCGATCCCCTCCTAGGTGGAGAGGAATCTAGACATGAATGTTTTGCATAAAAAAAACAGATCGGCCTGTTGGTCTAGCAAACTCGTCCCCCACCTCCACCTTCCTGGATGGTGAATGCTTTCCTTGTGTGTGCGTGTATATCCGTGTACGTGTGGGCAGCTTTCCAGCGAGGACGCCCGGGTTTGGATTTTTGTGTTTTTATGTTTCCTGCGAGTTGAGAAAGGAATGTGAAATAAGTGGCGCAACAAAGTTCACAGAGTACGTCACTCAGGTTCTCTTTTTGGCGTTAAGCTCTCATTAGATAGACAGAAGTGGCATTAGTTGCTGTCTGAGTTCACTGTACGCCGGCACGTTCACAACCTCAACAGTCCAGTGAACTTCTGAAACTGTTTAACTGATTTGCTTAACAAAAACAAACTTGGTCAGCGTTAAGCCAAAAGTCTGCACTGGCCACACTCGAGGATGTTTTTATCTAGCACATATTTATTGCAGACTTAATGAGCTTTACATTTAAGTGCATGCAGCGACAAGTCACATGCACAGCAGAGTACTGGAAGCAACACTACAAACCCACTCACTACCCACAAACACGTAGGCCCTCATTCACACTAACCCACCACAAACAAGCTTTTAGTTCGCTGTGACACATCGTAGGTCATCAGAAAATAGCCAAAGGAACACACACGCTGTAGATCTGGTTCTCAGTACAGTTCTAAAACCTCGACAGAAGGTAAGGAGTCAAATTCTTTACTGCCCTGAAGACTATAAGTAGAATTTTAAAGTTGAACCAGTGATATAAGGACTGGAGGTAACATTGAAGAGATGAGCTTTGGTGAACGGAAGGGTGGCAGGTCATGATTATGTTATCACTTTATTTCAAATCACAAACTTATGTGATTTTGAAATAATATAAAGCAACGGCAAAGTAGAAAATCTGAGAAGCTGGGATCAGCTTGCTTGAAAAATGCTTTCAAAGACTTGACTGATTATCAAATGTATGTAGTGTAGTGAATCCATTGACAAACTGTTTGAGTATTTAATCACTGATGAGCATAAAAGTCAGGAATCAAGACGTGCACTAACGCAAGAACAAACACAACATATGTTTTTGTACATTTTATTTAAACGCAGACAAGAACCAAACCATGCATCTGTCCACATATTATCTGAGAACAAGTAAGTAAGTCTTAAAACTGAAACTACAGGAGAAGCACACCTGCTTCCCCTTTTGAGCGTGGTTAACATTAAAATAATACACAAGAAATGAACCGTATCTAAGCCGTTGTTGTTACCTCTTCTGGGAAAGTCAACAGCAGTAACACAATGAGGGATGTGGTCGACATCTCTGTCTTGGGGATAAAGAGACAGAAGAAGAAAAGGAAAGTTGTTATTATCATGAAAACTTGTGGAAAAGTCCTCGCCTCTTTAAGCGAAACGCTGTGGTGACACGGCATTACGGACATCTGTTAGTAAGTGAACACATGATTGTCAGCATTCCATTTTATTAAACACACACACAACCTCATTCACTTCGCCGTCACGCCCACTTCTTTGAGATTTTATTTCCTCCCATGTTATTCGTGGCTCTTTTTTAAAACTGTGTTTGAATGTCTCCTCTTCAATTGAACCAAACACGCAGCCTCCAATTAGTCGTCAGTTATTAGCAGATACAGGCACACACTCTTGTCTAAACATCAGGGTGGCGGGAGAAGTCGATTGCTGGCACTCAGAAGTGGCAGTTGAAAACATTACTGATTAATATGGTTTGCTGCAGTCAGATAAGCTGAAGCTGGTGTGAGTTCAAATAAAGTTTCAAGACAGACACAGATTTAAAAATTAAATGAAATAAGTAATAACACAACAACAAAAACACAATTCAAAGTTAGAGAAAAGTAAAGGTGTCTCTCAAGGTGCATAATAAATGCATCAACAGATTCAGCCTTGATCTAATGTAGCTCCCTCCGGTAGCCACGACCAAAAACACCCTGTCCCCGGGGGCAAAGGGCAACATGCCACGATCTGAGTTATCTGGTGGCGCAGAAAGAGCTGAGACGTTCTGAGATACATGTCGGGAGAGGTTTATAGACACTTCGAAGGATTTTTCAAGTGAGTACAGCCTGTTGAGATGCGTTTTTTGAATTAGTTTCAAATGGAAATGTCTTGTAGAGTGAGTTACGGTGGTCCAGCATGAATGATATTATTGTATTACTGACTCTTTCTAGTTGAGTGAGGCGGTCCGTGAGAAATGTGCTTTGCTGTCAGATGTGACACCCAAGTTTGTAGCGTGTGATCAAGTGAGGTTTTGGGCGGTGACAGTGGTGAGATGCTAACCCGTGACTGATATTTTCTGAGAGAGGGAGGTAAAGCTGGGTGTCATCGACATAGAAGCGAGGCATGACAAGATAATTGTTTATGAGCTCTCTCTTTATAAATATATATATCTATATATAGATATTTATATATATATATATATATATATAATATTTATATTCTTTATATAAATATAACAACCACAAGTTACCAAGACCACTTTGCTCTTCTTTATAATTTTTATATATATATATATATATATATATGTGTGTGTGTGTGTGTGTATTGTATATGGTGTCTATATGTGATATAATTTTATATTCTTTATGTTCTTTATAATAATATAACAAACCACAAGTATACCAAGACTCACTTTGCTCTTCATGATTGCTTTAAGTCTGAGCTGTGGCCTGGCTAATAAGTAGCTTAATGGCTAATGGCAGGCTGATCCACAGTAAATACACATGCTCTCTCACACACTTATAAGCACAGACCAGCTGCTGTCAGTTGGCCACAAAGAGATCATGGCTTCCTCTGAGTCAGTGTTGTGCAATGATAACCTGAATGCCTGTTGTTGTATTCATTGTCTTACTCAAAGGTGAGAAATGGAGGACACGGCCAAGACATGTGATCAGCATTTCTGAGATAATGTGTTTTTTAAATGTATGTCATTCATAGTTTCCAAAGTGTATGTTGTGTTTGGAAGTATAACAATAAACCTGGGGAGGATGATGAACTAATATCGATGTCTTTTGTCCAGGTTACCCTCCCAACCAAGCACCCTACCCCATGCCTCAACCGGGCGGCCACTCTGTAGCCCCTTATCCCTCTGCTCCAGGCGGGTATGGAGACCCCAGTCAAGCTCCTCCACCAGGCTTCAACATGGGTTACAATCCAGGCCCAAATCCTGTCGTGTATCAACCCGGTCCGGTGGGTCCAGGCCCAGTTCCAGGACAGGAATACAGCGGCCATCCGGGAGCCATCTCCCCGGCCCCGGTTCCAGCTCAGGCTGCGGTTGCAGTTGGGGTCCCCCCAGGGCTTGAGTACCTCACACAGGTAGGGCGGGAAAATCTGAAAAAGAGCGGCAACCTTGAAATTTCTTAAGAAGGAAGCAAAGTCAGCAAGGTGTGGTGTAGGGATGTTTGAAGATTGTTATTTTATGATTATTATTACACACACCACTCCTTCAGCTGTCCGACTTCTGATTTATTGACTCAATTGTTTCACAATACAGTCGTCCCTCGCTACAACGCGGTTCACTTTTCGCGGACTCGCTGTTTCGCAGATTTTTTTAGTGTAATTTTACATGCTTTTTTTTTACAGTGTACTGTACAGTATGAACGCGCATTGTGTTCTGCGTCCTAAATTGGCTAAGGGAGTATTGTACAAAATGCGTGTAAAAAGGTGTATAAAAGTGTGTGGTTAGGGGTTTTACGGCCTTAAAACATGTATAATAATTGTAAAACTTACTTCGCTGGTTATTTTTAGAACGTATCCCCCGCAATAAACGAGGGACCACTGTATATTTTTAGAACGTATCCCCCGCAATAAACGAGGGACCACTGTACATGAAAAGCGACTTGGTTTGTTTTAATCTAGTGGAATCACTGAAATGTTCAAACTGCTTTTGCACAACCTAAGTTCCTCATTTTACAGCTCATGCTACAGTCATCGCAGCCTTTCACCTCATAAAGATCAGCTATGTGTACACACGGTTTCAACAAAGACTTTTAACTTGCTTTCCAGGCTTTCCGGCAAATAACTCTTTATGTACACAAACAGGTAACAAGACTCAGATACTCAGTGTTGTTTTATGAAAATTCATAGAAGAAGCTGCTTTGCATTGCAAACAAGTTGTTGGCAGCTTTCCCACTGGGTTTGAGAGAAATAAATCTTTTAGATTTGAGGATTATATTTGATGTTTATTCTGGTTCCTCACGTTTCTTTCTCTGGTTTCAGATTGACCAGATCCTGATCCACCAAAAAGTGGAACTCCTAGAAGGTAAGATCCAGTCATATTTACACATATTTGCACTTTGTAAGCAGCAAATAACCTGCAGCAGTTTGTCTATTCTTGGTACAACCTGGAGATATCAATATAAGTCACAATCCTGTTCTTAGAATTCTGCTTATCTGTGTTTCACCATTTCCACCCAATTTCCTTCCTCGTCTCCTTCCAACCTCTCCCAGCATTCATTGGGTTTGAGACCAACAACCAGTACGAGATAAAGAACAGTCTGGGCCAAAAGATCTACAAGGCCAAAGAGAAGAACGACTGCTGCACCAGGAACTGCTGCGGCTCGCTTCGCAGCTTCGACATGAAGATAAAGGACAACATGGACAGGGAGGTCATCCGTCTCATAAGGCCTTTCCGCTGCGTGTCCTGCTGGTGTCCCTGCTGCCTGCAAGAGGTCTGTATGTGTTGGTGGGTGGATGTCAATGAATCATTTACTTGTAATAGTCTCATATCATATTTATTGAACAACACCAATATTGTGCCAATTTCATTGTTCATTCAGTGACAAATCTCTCACTTTACTAAGAGATAAACCCTCAGATCAAATGTTTGCCAAGTTAAACATTAATAATGTTGTTAATATTTAACTGTATCGGTTGCCTGAAGGGTTTCTGATGGAGGATTATAAACTAGTACTTGATAAAACAGCTGATTAATAACGTAGCTTTACCAGCCAAGATGTAACAACAACAATAATCACTTTTCGGGGAGTTAATTTGATTTTAAACTAAAGCAAAAAACAACGGGAAACAATAAAAACAACCGAAGCAAAAAAAAAGGTGAAGTAGCAATAAAAGTTCTGACAGCAGGATGACAGTGGGAAAATAAAGTAATAAAGATCTAGGATAACACACGCTCTGTTCAGCTCAATTCCGCAAACGTGTCCTGTAAATGCTCACTACTCGCAATGCAGTCCGCAAACATACTGACATGTACGGACAATACAACAAAGTTACGAAAATACAATGAAGAGCTCCAGGTATGTTCATAGCTTATATGCAACCAAAGGAGACAGGCAGAAGAAAAGAAAAGAAAGAAAGAAAGAAAGAAAGAAAGAAAGAAAGAAAGAAAGAAATACAACAATAAATAAAATATATAAGAATAATAATAATAAAAAAAGTCAAATACATCATTTAGTCCTGTTCAAGTAACATTTTGTAAAAATTACAGACTTGTTGATTTTGGAGTTTTCATTGGATTTGTTGTATTTCCTGTTTTTTTATTTAAAAGGGAGAAATTATAAGAAATCTGCAGCCTCACAGCTCTTGGTGCCTCATATTTTCTGTCTGTTACTCATGAGTTTCTGAGTGCCACTCTGATGTCTTTGTGCTCCGGCCTGCTCAGGCTGGTTTTTGTTAGGACCATGAATGGTCCTTTGTCCAAACTATCTCCCAGACTACCACAATCCTCTGCCATCCCTCCACCTCTGAGACTTTTCTGTCTCTGCTTGATCACATCATTGGTCATCCGGCTACAGTACGTTCCCACTGGCCTAAACCCAAACTGCTGCACTCTCTCATACTGCAGTTCTGTGTGCTGGCCAGATAAGAGCCATGTGAAACGTATTACCTTTGTTATGTGGAGCCACAATGGAGGAGTCAGAGACTCACTTATCATTCCTGCTGTCCCATGTCACATGCTTACCCCATGATGTTTTATTTATATCCATCAGTGTCAAGGGAAGAGTTCAGATTTCAAGCTCTCTTGCACAACTTTCTAATTATGGATCATATGTTTCATACAGATGGAGGTCCAGGCACCGCCGGGCACCACTATAGGCTACGTCAAGCAGGACTGGCACCCTTTCGTGCCACGATTTTCCATCCAGGATGCCAACAAGGAGACCGTGATGAAACTGGAGGGGCCCTGCTTTGCCTGCAACTGCTGTGGGGACGTCAACTTTGAGGTGAGGCCAAGAGGATTGTTGTGTCTGTGGGGGAAACTCAACTCCTTTGTTAAAATGTGTGTGGTTCAGCCAGCCAAGAAGTTGTTATAAAACCATTCAGTTTATCTAAACTGAAGTTGAGCTTTCCAGCCATGACAACATGGCAAAAATATTAGTGATCTATAGCTTAGAGCTAAAGTTTTAATCTGTACAAAAACAAAATGTAAAAACGGTATCCTGTGGGGGTTTTTACGGGAGATTACGTCTCCGTTGCTTACCTGGCAACCTCACCCTAAAGGCAAGACTCCAGAAAATCCGTGCTCTGATTTAATTAAATAAACATATAATGTGTATAAAGTATAATGTGTTAATTATCGAGCTTTAAAAATATCAGTAGACAGGTTTTGGTATCACTGAACAGAGCCAGGCTAGCTGTTTGCATCTGTTTCAAGCCACTATGCTAAGCTAAGCTAACCACCTCCTGGATGTATCTTTGTGTTTACTCTGCAGACACAAGAGTGCTTTCATGCTTCTGATCTAACTTTTGGCAGGAAAGCAAATAAGCCCTTGGCAAAAAAATGTCAAACCTCTGTCCAAAGTTGGCGTTTTTTTTGGAAACGCTCAACATCTTGATTGACCGTTTCCTGCTGTGCACTAAAGGAATTAGAGTCCCTCTCTCTCTCTCTCCTATCTAACACGATACCTTCACATGGCAGTATACTTGAAAAACTTTGTTCTTATTGCTATGCAGCTGAAGAGCAAAGACGGTAAGAAGCCCATTGGTCGCATCAGCAAGCAGTGGAGCGGCCTGTTGAAGGAAGTCTTCACAGACACGGACAACTTCGGCATCCAGTTCCCGTTGGACATGGACGTGAAGATGAAAGCTGTGCTCATGGGAGCCTGCTTCCTCATTGTAAGATTCTTTGAATTACACCCAGTTTACTTGTTGTTGTGGTCCGAGCAGATGAATTTATTCTCCTTTTTTTGTCGTCTCTTTGCAGGATTTCATGTTCTTCGAGAAGGTTGGGGAGGCCAACCAACGCAGCACTGTGTTTTCATAACAGAGGAAATAAAAAGAGAGGATACCAACAGCGTGAGAGCAAGGACTGTCGCCAGTTATACATTTTCTGCTTCTGTTTGTTTTTCCAGTTCTTTTTGTTTTTTTTAATAATCCACCCTTGATCAGATTTCAGCCAACATGGTGCCATCCTTTTATACACACAGACCAGTATGAACTAATGAACTCTTTGATTCCAGATGTCCGCCAAGGATTGTTTTTTAAAGTCTATCCAAACCCTGTGAGTAATACTGACTGTCCCGTTGCCAATGTCCCTCACACTCCATCAAGTCTGTTGACTTTTTATTTATTTTACACGAGTGAACATACTGTACCTCAAGTTGAGATGTAATCCCTGCCAAAGAAAGTCGACCTTGCCCTTCGTGTCGCAGAAATGAGAGTGGAAATCAACATGTACTATATTATGTACTATAATCGCGCTGATAAATCTAGTGTAATACTGTTGTGGATATAGTGGCTGCATTCGTCACCTTGTTTTTTTGGGTTAGCGTATGGCAGAATGAAGCATTTCAACAAATATTGGATGACTTGACATGAAATTTAGTTACAGGTGCCCAAGCGGGTGAACCATAAAGACTTTAGCGTCTTTAGTAAGACTTTAATATGTCCAAATATCAGCAAATCTAATGACATTCCCAGCAACCCCAGCTGCACTTTTAGTGATACTCAACAAACGTTGGTTACCATATTAAACGTTATACCTGCTTAACAGCTGTCTGCTTAGCTTTTAGCATTAACATGGCTGTATTTAATCTTATAAATAAAAGCTTTATATAAAACATGATATTAGCCACAGTAAACAGGGTCATTGGTTAGGTCATAGGAAGTTGTGTTAGTGTATGGATGCTTATGTCCTTGTGTTGTGAACACAGGAGTCGACTCAGTATTTAAGTGTTCTCTCTTTCTCTTTCTACCTCTAAGTTGCCTTTGCCTTCATTGAATCCCACTGTGTCTTAAAGCCGGGCATACACAGTCTAACAACACTGCATCACGGTCTACATGTGCTAATGTGTTCCCATGCACCCTCTGTGGTTTTAGTGGTTGCCATGGAGAGTGTGACGCCACAGCCAGACCTCACCCTCCATTTTCTCCAGATGCCACTGCGTCAAACAAGTGCCAGTGTAATGATATAGGAGAGAGAGAGTGTAGGTTTAAAAGGGGGAGGGACAGAAAAGGAAATAAAAAGCAGAAGTCGTGGTTAGCGAGGGATAATCTGACCCTGGAGAAGTTGGGAAACCCCTTCCAGTAACAGTAACACTTTCTGTAACTTTTGCATCAGAAGGAGACCTAAATGTGAACTTTTCAGGTGACATTTGGTCATTTTGAGCTGCGCTTGTCAGGTTAATGCTTGCAAATGTTGCCTATTGCTGTTGATCTCTGTTCTACATTCAGTAATCATTCATAGTAATCATTTTTGGTCATATGAGATAACATGGGTGTGCCTCCTGTGAGGCTTTGTTGCCACTAGTGCTCTCTAATGCAGCTCTCTATTACACTGTCAGTAACTAAATGTGTGTATAAATATATAAAGTAGGCACAAAATATATCGTACATTTAATGCAATTGTTTGTTCAGTGGGTTTTATGTTCATTCATCCATATCTGCTTTGTTTACTCTTGTATCTTGTGATTGTGAATTACATTTTTTTTTTACAGAATCAAAATATATCTTGTAGTTAGGAAATAAACACCATATGAAGACATTGTTAAAGTGTTGTTGTCGTGTGTTTTCTTTTCTGCCTCCGTGATTGTCCAGGAAAGTTCTGGGGAAGGCCCTCGGAAAACGTTTAGCCTCAATGATTTCACTTGGAAAAAATGATGTGAGCTTCAGAGGGAAATCCAGTCTCTAATTCTCTGGAATAAAGTCCAAGCCCTGCTCTGTTTTAGTTACTGGGTAACTTTCTCAACACAATATAAACTTTTATTTCTGAGTCTCAGTATCAGTGTCCTTTATCCATGACCAAGGGAAAAATATGCAGTGACACAAAGTTCAATGAATTCATGTAGGGAGAATAAACAAACAAAAGTTTGCTGATGCTATCGTGCTGACCTATATTTGACTAAAAATCGACTTTTATTAGTTCCCTGATTACTGTGAAGGATGGCATGCCAGAAAAGGTTCGAGAGCCACAGATATAACAGAAACTTTGTATCAGATGCAACAAAAGGACACAAAACTTCTCTTTCCTGGTCACGTACTGAATATCAAACTCCTCCACCTCCTGGGAGCACGGAGGAAATACAGGCATTGTGTTTTTGGGAACATGTCCACACATGTGCATCCATGCCTCAGCCCTTCTGAGAAAGAAACCAGAATTTAATTATTCTCCTATAATCAGTGACTGCTACACAAACTGGTCATACAAGTTGACAACTGAAATTCTGCATGCAGTAAATATTTACCTGAGTAACTATGTCTATGTACACACTGTACATTATCCTAAGTTACTAAGTTACAAGTTTGACGTGTAAAGTAAACATGACACACCTAACAGAATATTGTATTTCCACGCTTTGAGTGACTGGGTTGAGAGTCCACGACCTCTTTCTTAAAGGTCCAGTGTGTAGGATTTAGTGGCACCTAGTGGTGAGGCTGCAGATTGCGACCAACTGAATAGCCGTCCCCTGACGTAGGAGAAACTACGGTAGCTGCAAAACGTGAAAAATGCAAATAGCCTATGTAGAGTCAGTGTAGAAACATTATAATGCATGTCTGTAGATCTGAAAGGCTCGTTCAAAGCTAACAAAAACATAACCGTTCTTATCTTTAGGTGATTATACACTAATGATACGAGAGTTATGAATATTATAGGTTCTCCTCCTCCTAATTTAAAGGCCCACAAATAAACTCATCATCATGGGTACTGTGAATACTTATCTGTTTATTTTAAAGGGTAGTGGTGTGGAAAAAATGCTGGAATCAATGGTCAATGGTGATGTCAGGAAGGAAGAAAGTGTTCAGGAGCCTCTGATGTCTTACACTGTATTATTTATTGACGCTTGATCAAGGAGAATTAGAGACACTCTCAAAGTTCATCAGAAGTGCCTGAGTCGGTCTCACATTCTGCCGAACTCATGCTGCTGGATCGACTTTAAACTCCAAGATAACACCACAAGTACTAGACGCCCAGAATTAGCCAAAGAGAATGTCTTTACCCATGGAGGCGTTATTGTCAACACATTCCAGTCTGGAGACACAGATGTCTGTTTACGCAGATTGGAACGTCAACGGCAAGCTATCTATTATGTCTAGGAAGGAAGCAATAGATCTCTTCGACCCTGGCCACCACAGTGTTGAGATAGACTGACACCTACTGTTCCCAATCTAAGCCAAACAACTAATACTGCTGAGGACCTCAAGGCCCACACGTGACCTCGTGTAACCTAAGGATAGAAAATCGCATAACAGGTAGCTTTACTATTTTCTAACCTGGAACCTTGAAATTGGTCCAGTATTGAGCGATAGCACTGCAGCAGGCAGCTACATACAATGGGCTAAAGAGTGTTTTTGTCATAACAATAGGCTCAGATTGTCATTAGTGTCTGACAACATAAACAGAAATAGCAGTTATGTTGCATCTTCATCAACTCGTCATTCAAACTAGACATAAAACAAAATACGCTTTGTCTTTCTCCTTGTCCAACAATCAACATTTGTTATGAGTTATGAGAATATTCATGTTGCCTCTCAGATCTATCTCAAATAACTATGTGAATTAAGTGTTTATTTCAACCAAATCAGACTTGGAGATTGTTTGTAGGCAATACAGGACAGTTTTAATTAGTTTTATTTTGTTTCTGTCGAGTCTCTCTCTCTTGTTCTTTGGAGGCAGACTGTTAAATTAGCAAAGCAGCAGCAGCTGAGTCTGGATCAGCCATGGAAACAGGTATATCAGCAGTTTCAGGAGCAGGAACACACCTCAATTGAGCCTCTCCCAACATTCCTATGAATACCCCCTGACCTTTATCCTCCTCCTTTCCTGCTTTCTAATTCTGCGCTCCTCCTGCCATACATTTTCTTTCTCTTTCATCCTAATCTCTGTAGGATCATAAGGAGCACCGTCATGCCCGGGTGCTTCCTCATCACGCACAGCATCTGAAGAATGCAAGCTTCATTCATTATCTTTACGTTCTGTTCGCAAATAATATCTTGAAGTTGCAGGTGTGGTCGTTACTAGTGAAATAACTGCTTGGTGTTCAGTTCTTTGTGCGTCAGAGATTCAGTGAGTAGCTGAAATACTAATGCTACTCATTGGAGTGAATTTTGCCAATTGGAAATGTCAGTCAAGACAGGTCACTGTCATGATGTATGTTTTAAAGTTACAGATAAATCATACATGTTTATTTTAGCTTGTTTTATCATGCCATACATAATTGAGACAAGTTATTTGTGTTATTTAATCACTAACTATTAATTGTAACATAACTATTCATCATTAATCTGGAAAATAAACACGTTTTTGAGGCACACCTTTCAATTTTAATTGATTATGACATGCGCTTTGAATGTAAGCTGATGCTAAGGTGCATAATAAAAGCATGAAAAGTGTTAGAAACGCCCCAAACGTTAAGCCCCAACCGACGCCGACACAAAAGGCGTATTCAACTTTTTTCCCCACACATGACCTGTAAACAGTACTTTGTACTTTGGCATTATCACTTGACGTGTCCGTTACACTGCACAATGGCTTTTAAAATCCTGAAAAGCACTTTTGCGTTGAACCAACGGAATAAACCGGCTCATATTATCATATGGAAACTCACCGTTGAGACCAGATATCATCAATTTTATTCAATTTCTAATAAAGTATATACAAATTCATTAAGATATAAAAACTATTTGCAAAAGTAAAAACGTGTGTGTTGGATGGAGTCAGTCAGACACATTCCTGTGTTTCAAAACCGTTCTCCTTTTGTACATCTTCATTCTTCATTTTCTTTCACACATCACAGTGTATTGTATCTTCCAGTGTCCAGAGTGTTAATGTGAAGCAAGATGTTGCTATAAAAGAAAGTCAGAAAGTCAGCCAGAATATTCCTTCAGACTCGTCTCTCTGCGTTAGCTGGAGGTCGCTCCCTCTCGGCGGTGCCCTCTCGCGACCATCGGATCAGGTAGCGGCTGGCCTCCTGCAGGTTCCACTGATACCTGGAGAGGACCCTCACACAGTCCTCTTTGGAGCAGAGGCTCAGCGAGTACAGCTGCTCCAACTGAGAAGACACGAAAGAAGAAGACTGGGATCAGGAGCAGCAATCAAAATACAAATACATAGTGAAAAGTCAGAAAGCTGCAGGCTATATGTTTACGCAAGTTGCACCTTTGTACACACCCCAGAGCTGGAGTTTTACATCAGTATTCAAATGCAAAACACCTGCTGTGGAATCATTGAGGGCCCTGAAGTACAACATGTTTCTGTATTCACTTCATTTATGATTAAAGCTACACTGGGCCTAATTTTTTTAAAGAAAAACACATCGATTCAAACTTCATGACACAGTTTAGATTTGCTTTATTTATCTAAACGAAGATGAGTTTCAACCTTGACTTGATCTCCGTCATGTGAGGCCCTTGGATAACTATCTGTGGAAGCAGATGCTGTGTCATGCTTAACTACCTGGTGCATGACAAAAATGCTGATACAGGATTAACCTGTTAGTGCAAATGAGGTCCAGCACACACACACAGCAGGCTACACTTATGTTCCTACTAACTCCTGTGGCTACTCTACCTGGCTTTCTGTATGTCACTTTACTTTGTGGTCATTTGATTACAAGATCTTTGGAGCACGTGAGCACAATATCATTTAAAATAATAAAATGTTTCAAAACTATATATGGTACCGTAACATCATCTCATAATGCAAGACTAGCCTCTGTTTACATTGTACATGTTTCAGTTACAATTACTATTGATGAATACTTTGAGTTGAGGCTAATAATGTTATTTTATTAAGTTATATCTATATCTAATTTCACTAATATTTTGTATTATTTTGTCTATTCTTTGGTTTTATATTTCTTTTAAATATATCTTTGTCTTTTATTTTATTGATCATTATTTTAGGCTTTTTTTTATTGCTTTGTTTTTCTTTTAAAACCTTTTTAATGCCGTTTTATGTCCTATGCTCATCACATGCATCAGCTGCTTCTAACCCTTGTGAATCTTCTAAGTGATGCACGCTTTTGAAAACTAAAACATGACCCATTATATACCCATCTATAGACAGATAAAGTGTTTTTCTTCACATTTATGATGAGTCATTTTTTATGGCCTCACCTTGAGTTGTTGCTCAGCTCGTACTGGGTTCCAGTCATTGCGCTGAAGTGCAATATGAACTTCTTCAATGGTCACTCCATGAACTGCCTCCATCACCTGAGAACAGGAGAGCGATGGAGTTTGTATTTTAGTACACTGAGCAGGTTTCCCACGGAAAAAGAAGACAATAATAAATGAGACACTCACCTGTGGGATGAGGCTGTCTCTCGTGTTCTGCACATGAGGTGACTTCTCTCGATCTCTGTTTCGCTCCCTCTCTCGATCTCTTTCTCTGACGTCCGTGTAATCGTCCAGCTGCGGGGTCGAACGTGCCATCTGGGACATTTTAACCAGGTTGGAGCCTCCGAAGGCCTGCTGGGGCTGGTGTTGGGGCTGGTGCTGGGTTTGAGGTTGAGGCTGAGGTTGCGTCTGCCCCGAAGGAGTCATGACCAACGGCGAAGGCCAGGATGTTCCTGGACCTGGGTGGGGCGGCCTCCTTTGGGATTTCAAGTTCAAACGTTTCATGTTGGGTGGTGGTGGTCGTGGAGGCGGGATGATGCTGGCCTCGCTAAACCGGCGTGGGTCCTGCTTAGCCACCATACTATGAGCTACTAACACAGGGGGCATAAGTCTGCCCTGCTGATCTACTCTGATCAGCCCTACAGTCTGAGCCCGAGGCCGATGTCCACTCACAACTGACTCCAGACTTCGGGATATACCTGAAGACACACAGAGAGGTGATGAACAGGTAATATTACAGTCAAGTGAATGCATGTAGGCACTGCTACAGTAGCCTAATAAAGCCACTAGATGGCAGACAGGTCAACTGTGAGTAAATGAACCAATTGGAGAGAGAATCAATGAATATGAAGAGTTACTTCCCGGATGAATCTTTCCTAGATCATGTCTAATTAATAGTGAAACAAAGAGAAAGCATTTTGAAATATAATAAGGGACAAAAAGCTTTGTTTAGCTCTATGTAAAAAACAACCTTTTAGGCCTTGACGTGGCAAAAAATAGTGATAAATTTGAAGCAGTGAGGTGAAAGTAACAATTTGGACGTCTGATGTTTTTATGCAATGTGTAGTAATGGGAGATAGCATGAAAAAAATCTCCTGAGGTAGACCTGAGGTTGTATAAATAAAGAATAAATGAGTAGCACAAGATGTAAAGCTTCCAGACCAGGAAAGGGCAAAGTACAATAAAGCACACTATAATAAAACTATAATACATAAAGCAGACCTTGATGCTTTACTCGCTACATCCTGCAGCTGGTTTTGTTTTCACTTCCTACCTGCCATTTTCTGCAGATTGGAGCCCTCCTTCTCTCTGGCAGGGCTCGACCTCCAGCTGCTGGTCCTGCACGGGTCAGAAGAACAAACACATTAGACACACAAACACACGTGACCGCTTCGGTTCAAAAGCAATATCGACTGGCAGAGTGTCAAAAGTTCAGGGTTGCACTGCGGTTAGCGCTCTGCAATGAAACCCAGCGAGATGAAAGTTTAGATGGATTTCTAGGTGGAATAAAACAAAAGGGAGGCTTGTCTTTTGGAAAAGAGCATAACTATGTTGAAATCAGCCACCAGAGATGATCTGTAACTGTATCTCTGGGCCTGTTTCTTTAGTTCGACAGTGTATTTTTAGCTCCAGGTAATTCAAGTCACTGTGTCTTTAAGTTAATAAAAACGAGCCTGACTTCTTTATTACCTGGAATTTAGCTCAGGCGGTAAAGTGTAATCCCTGAGGCATTTTACTGCCATGCAATTTTCAGTTTATCACATGCTTATTTGCTTCCCTGCAGATAACTGGCCATGCTTTGTGTCAGGATACTTCCAGTTCAGCTTAGAGTCTGACAGCTGACAACAATGATTAAATGTGAGGTTTTGTCAGATTTATCATATTTCCCTGATATTTAACCATTAATAAGACAGAGAGAAATGATGTTACTGACTCTTCCAGGCTCTCAGGTGTCCCCCAGCATCGGTCAGGTTTGATGTCTCCGTGCCCGGTGTGTTGCAGGCTGCCCTTAACCGGGGCTGAGATGAGAGCGGAGCTAGGAGGAGGGTTGGGCGGCGAGGTACTGACAATCGCGGCGGTGGCGACGACACCTGGAGGGAATGATGGCGCAGTGAGGCTCGCAGGGAACCAGCCCACCGTCAGCGTCCTCTGGTTCTGGCCTCTCCACTCACAAAGCTCGAGACTGCACAAAGAGAGAAAGAAAAGTTAGAAAACAAAGAGCTACCAACGATTAGAATCAGCTTTTAACAGCAGCATAATGGTCACATGTTGGAGTGATGGGCTGCCATGTAGCGACACCCTGAGAACAGTTAGTGGAGGAGATGAACCGACACCTCTCTAACTACCGGTCCATACTCCAAACAACGTTATACACTCGCCCCACCTGGTTAATTGCTTATGAATTTTACTTCTAATTAAAAGGTAATTAATTTAAGAGGAGGATTGTGCTTTGTAATCTCGCTTTGACGTATAGAAACTGTCCGTGTACTGACAAGGACACAGGTAAGTAGTTAGAAGTGTTAACAGACTTATTTATTTCTGGAATCTTTAGGGTTTTACTGTCTCTAAAGAGCAGAAAACGGTAAATAAGTTAACATCCTTTAGGTTTGAATACACATACTGTTAACAAAAGGTCAAGATTAAGAGACTATAATGTATTATGTTTCATTTCATTACTAAAATGCAAAATCTAAATGGCTGGGATAGAAATCTTTGAGCCACAAATGAGTCAAAGCATGTATTAAATCAGTTTAATTGTCTGTAGATGCTAATTCACAAGGACTAAAGTGTCTATTTTTCTGTGGATTTTTATGGATTTAGATGTATTTTTGTTGCTTAATGCAAATCTAACGTTTTCTCTACATGTATCTAGATTACAAAAGTGTAAGTAAAGTTACCCAACAAATACCGTCTACAGACGGATGTATTACGTAAAGAAAACACAGTGGAGATAGCGTCAGGGCTGCTGGATTTGTTCAAACAAACAAAGCAAAAACGTGTTCGGGGACCTCGTGAGATCACGGATGGAATGCACTTTTGAGAGCAGGCCTTTTAAACCCCCTATTTCATCTTAACAAAGGCCCATTGTGTTGGTCAAAGTTTTTCTTTTACTCTTTTCAGTCCCACCCTCCTTTCTCTCACCCACCCATGGTCTATGACAGTCACAAGGTCGTTGGCTGCAAGTGCAAGTTTCCTAGGCTCGGCAAAGTCTCTCGTTGCTTGCACCTCCATTGGTTTAGCCTGCAAATAGAAGACAGATGTGAGGAAAACATATTTTTTTAGTGAAGAAATCTCTCATTTCTGCAGCATTTTGAGTAACAATCAAATCAATGTTGCACACTTCTGCTACTATCGTGGTGAGCTGGGCGAAGGTGGGTCTATCAGAAGGATTGCAGGCCCAGCATTTCCTCATGACTGCGTACAGTTCTTGTGGGCAATCCGGAGGTTTCTCCAGACGCTCACCTTCCCTTTCGACGCGCCACAAAATCTAGATTGAAGAGAGTAAATGTCAGGGATATTAACACTCTGAGTCATAGAGCCACGAAAGCAAACCACAAAAAGGGCGAGGACACATTCCGAAACGTGAAGACAAACACGCTGATTGACAGGAGCACAAATACTGCGAGCACGGTGTGAATGTTCACACAATGTTCAGCGTGTACCTGTCTGCCTGACAAGCCGAACCAGGGCTCCTCACAGTAGGTGAACATCTCCCACAGGGTGACACCAAACATCCACACGTCTGACAAATGAGAGAAGGAGCCGACACGAAGACTCTCTGGAGCACACCTGAAGGAGAAAGTGAGAATTAGTGAGCATCATTCCTCCTCCTCCACCTTTGATTTCTCCCAGCAGCCCTCACCATGCAAACGGGATCCTTCTGTGTGCCGACATGACGTAGTGATCCGCATCTTGGCTCAGTCCTCTCATCAGGCCAAAGTCTCCGATCTTTACTATCTCCCTGGATGCCAGCAGAACGTTTCTAGCAGCCAGGTCCCTGTGGATGAATCTCCTGGTCTCCAGGTAATCCATACCCGCCACGATCTGCGTGGCAAAGAGCCAGAGGCGGAGCAGAGGGTACTCGTACTGACGTGAGCGCAGGGTGTCGTACAGGGAGCCCAAGGGGGCCAGCTCTGTTACCTAGAAGACAGAAAAAGAATAGATCATTGTGTATTCAAGCTCCAAACACATCTTAGTCTGAATATATCATCCCCAATTAACATTTTACCATCTTGAGGGGCTGTGTGAGCACCACGCCGTACAGTCGGATGATGTTGGGGTGGTCTAATGACTGCATGGTGGTCACTTCTTGGAGGAAGTCCGTCAGTGTCTCCGTGTGCCTGGACATGCTGGACCGTAGTGACTTCACAGCTACAGGTAACTAAAATAAGAGAAAAAAAAAGGTACACAGTCCAGACCAGATAGTAGACTGACTTCACTACCCCTGTTCTTCTAAACAGGGATGGTAATCCAGGCCATTTGGCAGCAGCAGAAAACTGTCAGCACACCACTGACATATTAGCAAATGTTGTTATGGTGTAAGTTGCCAGCAAACAGTTGCCTGTTTACATATTCAAATGGTCTCATCCATCTCCACAGGGAAAGATCTGGCTCTTTAGCTGCTAAATGCTCCACTGTGTTCACCAGATAGTTTGGCACAGATTAGATTCTGCACTTTCTGGGCTCTCAGAGCTTAGACATTTCAGAAAACCGAGGCATGCTGTGGTAAGAAAATATGTTGATGGAGGCGGTGAGAGGTGAACCAAAGCAGTAACGTTGTGGGCAGTAAAACCAAAACAATTAGCTGAAAGAGGCTAAATTGCTCTGTGCAAGGTTGGAGGACAATCTGTGGGTTGGTCACTATGGGTAACCCCCTCTCACATACACATTTAATCTGTTGTTTATATAAATATATTAAAACATTATATTTGTCCTGCACATAAAACTATACGGACATAATTAAATAGTACAGAATATACAGTAAATCTCTCTCTTACCACTCTTCCAGTGGGTGTGTGCCACTCTCCCTTCTTCACCACCCCAAAGGACCCTGAGCCCAACTTCTCCCCCAGGATCAGCTCACTGTCCTGGATCAAACTAGGAAGAGCTCGCCCGCTGTCCTGACCCGTTGGCAGGTTGCTTCCGCTCCCCTGCTCCCCCCCATCTGGACCTCGACCGCTCAACACCTGCGTGCAACAATAAATGAATAAAAATGCCAGTGTAGTTCAGATATGAACTGTATGACATGAAGTTAATGTAAGTGCATGTTTCAGACCTTGGGGATCCATGACCGTGATTTTGTCTTTTGGCGTTTCAGAGCCTCCCATAATCTTCTTTGTGCTGGAAGAAAACAAAATGAAATCCAACATAAGTGTTTGATTTTAAAATCCCTGACAATTGTATAGATTTAGCATTTCCAGTTGTTGGTAGTTCTCGGAGAGGAGGTACTCTCCAAACAGCTGGGTCTTCAGGAGGTTTTTGAAGGTAGAGGGGGGACGCCCATGATCTGGTGGGACGTTAAACCAACGGGGAACAACAAACAAGAAAAGTTTGGATTGCCTCGAACAAAAACGGATGCCAGAGCCAGGTGTCATTCATTGTAGGAGGTAACATATGTCTGTATGAGGGTATTCAAGTAAGTGGGTGCAGAACCGGAGACTACTTTGTAGTAGTTTAATGCCACCTGCTACAGGTTGGCAGTAGAGCTCGATGGACTTTGCTGCGTTCTGGATAATCTGAAAGGGTTTCACTGTACAGGCTGGGAGGCCCGCCAGGAGGGCGTTACAGTAACCGAGTTGGAAGATGACCGGAGTCAGGAGTTGGGTAGCACGTTGAGTCAGTCTTTATATTGCTTCATTTGAACACAATTCTTACTTCTGATTAAGTAAATTATCTGTGTAAATTTAAGACATTCTCTGATTTCAGAGTCTCAGATGTGAAGCTTTGCTGATTTTTTCTTTTTTTAAACATTAGTTTATATTTAAATGAATAAATTAAATGAAATTAAATCGAGGCTGCACATCCAAAGGTTGATTCAGGGCATTTAAAATACAAACACACTACAGCGGGTAAACAGAAACCGTCTTTGTCTTGTGATGAGTCAAACACCAGCTGCTGGTCCAAAGCAGTAATCCTTCCTGTCTTGAAAGGACAGATATGTATTGATTTCTACCCAGCGTGGATGATCAAAGGAGACAATCAGGCTCACCGGGTTTGCTGATTCCTATCTGCTCCAGGTCGGACTCCCTGACGTAGGAAAAGTGCTCGATGCGCGTGATGTTGAGGCCATCTCTGACGCGCAGATAGAACTTCTCCAACTGGACCTCGGCCAGGATTTGGTACAGCCACTGAGTGTCCTGGTCCATCACCATGACCCGGCTGACACACCTTTATAACAGTGACAGATACAGTAAGTCTTTTGTTTTTGGTCATTAAAACTAAACCAAAGCGCTTGAACATGTTTTCCAGTCTGGGGACTGAAGACAAAACCCAAAGACACGTTAATGAACCAGTGCTCTATCTGAGTCCTCATCGCCTCATTAAAGAGCCTGTTTAACGGCAACTTTGCTCCCACTCAGGCCTTGTTAGGTTACCATGGAGACCTAACGAAAAAATCCCTCGGTGTAGAAACACCACAGGGGGATTGTTCGGGGCTTTTAGCCATGTCAAAACTTAAAGATATTTCTATTTAAGCAAGGCCCTTCTCACAGATTCTACATCTGTGACAATTTGGAGAGGAGTTGTGGTATTTTGTGCAGCCTATAATAAGTTCTATCAAATAAATATGTGTGCCAACTTTTAACAAGTTGTTCGTAGGTGTGCTGAGAGAACAGAATCTTATTCTGGTAGGTAATTGATTGTCGGTGGCAGAATGGTGGCAGAAGAGTACACCTTTCAGCATGAAGCAGACTTTAAGCCGCTCGAATGAGAGGGAAATCAGATGAGGGGGAATCGGTGAAAGACGACAGAAGAAGCAAAGAAAGAGAGAGAGAGAGAGAGAGACAAGTCCAGTATCAGTGCTGTTCACTGGGTCGTGACTCATTTTTAACCTTCGAGGATCCTGCAGGGTGTCCTGAAGCGATATGACAAACCGAGAGTCGGAAACATTATCTTGACATTGTTTGAGGGCACCAGTCTGACAGGATCCTCTTCCCTCGGTATGCTTTGTGTTGACAGCATGATTGTGACATTTGTTTTTTTCTAATTTGCATCTCTCCAACATCTTTAATGTTGACTACAGCGTCCTTGGTCATGCAGTGCATCAACAAGGATGATAGATAAAGCTTTCGTAACTCCTAAATGGAAAATTTAAACGCAGCAAATTCTTCTGTTTGTTGGCTACAAGGTTGTCCGGCCATAAATCAAACGCTTATCAGCACACACCAAGCCCAGCAGCAGCATGTATGAGTTAGGAGTCATTCTCCTGTCAGCTACCCTGGGAAAAAAATTTACGCTTAACAACTTGCACAGTTACATCGTCTTCAGTGATTAGCCAGCTCGTTCTTACAGCCAACTGATGCTGCAGAAACCTGGCATGGTACTAGCCCGGACTTGCATTCATTTCCAAGGAACACACCCAAATCCTAATTAATTTCCACCTTCAGTGTGTGTGAAGCAACTTCTTGGAAGATCATGTAGAAATTCAGAGGGGGGGAAACAAAACACACACAGAGACAAACATTGGTAAACAAAGAGATCTCTGTGATCATTCCTCTATGTACAGAGTGATGAATCTTTAACCCAACACAGCTACTGAAAAAAACCTTTCTGCCTCAGAGTCAAACTATTTTAGTTGATAACTTAATGGAGCTGGTTAAACAGGCTCCACTTTTATCTGTGTTTATCCAGCGCAGTGACAACTCTGTCAGAGCATTTTGTTTACATTGTCCCAGTGTCCCACATCCGCCACGGTCACACACTGGACAAGCTCACTCATTCATTGTAAGCAGAGCAAATCCTCTACAACTCTAACATTAGATCACACTAATATTCTGTTATCAAAGAAGTGAAGGGTGCACCTTTGGAAGAAATACCCAACATGCTTGATGATTCATTTTTATAAGTGCTGACAGTCAACAGCTGTAGTGGAAATGGAGTATTCATTCTTTACTTCAGTCAAAGTAGCAAAACTACCATATAAAAAACCTCCTGCAACTATTATCAGCAAATGTACTCATGCAGCAGCTCCTCTTAGTGTTATTATATAAGTCATATTATTGGATTATCATCATTTGGGGTTTACTGAAGCAGCATTTTCATGTTGAAAGTCTACCAAACTCTTTATGTAATGCATGTTTTTGTGTTTGCGATTCTGAAAGGAAACAACTAGACAACTAATAGCTGTCAATTAAATGCAGGGAATGAAAAATGACAACTAATAGCTGTCAATTAAATGCAGGGAATGAAAAATACATTATTTCCCTCTGTAATCCAATAAAGCAGCATTAGATTTACCTCAAAGGAAGTTAAAGTAACTTAAGATTTTAATTAAATTTGATTTGAGATATCTGCCATTAATATTCACTCTTAATTATTCTATAAAGGGTCATTATATATACAAAATTAAGGTAAAATACTCTTTAAACACGGTTTAATGAGCAGTTTTTGTGTTTTTAAGGATTCATTGGGTTATTTTCTCATTAAGATCTTATTCAAATCTCATACAATTAGGTTTACACACACTGCAGCGTCCCTATAAACCCGATCACACACCGATATAAGCTGTGATACTCACCGTTATTTAAAAAATAACTTTAGGTTTTCCGGTAGTTGACAGCTACTTGTTAACCACACACGCCCCGAGATAAGTGATCCATGTTGGCATTGAGAAACCTGCAGCGACGTCGACGGAGGAGCTTCTCCTCAAATCACAACTCCTCTTTGAATCGTGGATTAATCCTAAAATCTGATAGATTCAACAAAGATTACCGACGAAGATGTGGTGGAAGTTATATTTGATGTTACATGTGCCGGTGAGACTCTAAGATCTGACTACCTGTGTGTTTTCGGTTCTTTTCTCCGCCTCTCTCCAGTGTCTTATTTGACCACGCCCCTACCTGACTTCACCTGTCCTTCCAGCAAAGACACACAGACAATACGAAATCACCTGTACAGGTAATAACATTACTAATGACATAAGTCATCAGCACAAAACAACAAATGTAGGTCATCAGTTGTAAATAATAATGTGGTTTAACCAGAGCTTCATAGCCCAGGTCTATTGTAAAGCTAGTATATACTATAATACTATAAAGTTTATAGGGTACATCTAGTGACACTGACAGGAAAAAGATACACCTGGTGTATCAAAATGAAACTAAATGCTACAGGGTACACCTGTGTGCCTAACTACAGCTGAATTCTAGTTTATAAAGTACATCTAGTGTATTTAACTAAAGCTAAATACTACTTCATAGTTATTTACATTAATGCCAACTTATTGAGCACACCTACTAACTGATACTAGTTTATTCATACACCAGGCTAAGACTGTTTTAGTCAGTCCTCTATAAAGGTTATGTATAGTTTCTGTTTGACACTGTTTTGTGCTTGAATTAGCACAAAACAGTGTCAAACATGACATTATGATCATTGTGGAGGCTCTGTTGTAATGTTGTTGATTTATTTTTAGGGCTATAATAATAATAATAATAATAATAATAATAATAATAATAAATAAATAAAAACAGCTTCACAAATGTTATCCTCTAAAATGATCATAAAGTTGAATACAATTCTGTATACTAATTTCAAATAAATCTGGTTGCATCGTTTCAGGAGTGTTAGATTGCATTAGTGAAACATACTGTACATACAGCTGTTTGTTATGATATATTGTGTCATTTGCCTTAAGTGGACAGAGCACTTTTTAAACTGCCACCATGACTAATGTTTTAATTTTAGTACATTGTGCTTATAGCCATGGCTGAGGCATAAATTATACTGTAAACAAGATTAGCAGTTGTCTCCATTGACCACGTTTGTCTGCACTCAGACGAAACTTGCCATTAGCCATGAGTCAAGTAAGGAAACACAAATGGTTTTCTGTCTCTGTCTTTCCCTCCTCCATACCTGCTGTTGCCAAGCAAGTTCGACAGGATTTTTTTTTTTTTTTTTTTTTTTTTAACCTGCCATGTGACTGAGTATTTGAATGCAAACCAGGCTACAGAGCGAAGCCTACACTTTGCACTTCCTGGTACAATATCTCCCATAGTCACTCCTCCCTCGCCTGCCTGAATTAATCAGCACACACACACACAATAGATTTCAGTGGAGCAGTCATTCAAAGGACGCTGCAAACAGGAGCCGCAGTGGAGATCTCTTTACACTTATTCATGCACCTCCAACGAAACTAGATTAGGAGAGCTGATGACAGTTTGTTTGGTGAAAGGAAAGTGACCTATTTATGAATAAAGTTGGTTTTGAAACAGCAGTTTATATGAATTTCATACATTATACTCTAAAGCAAAAGATAACCAGGTGATGAATAAACCACCAACAATTTACGTAAGTGATCTTTAACCCAGCGGGCAGGTATTCAGACAATTTCCAGGATATGATGAAGCAGTTCATTTTCCAGATCTAACAAGAAGTGTGTGTGGGATTGGTGTTTATGCTCTTTATCCTGTCTTAAAGTGGATGAGTTTACAGTGCGGGAAGCTCTGACTGTCTTGAGGGGAATTTGGCCTGCAAATCAATGCTGGGAAAGTGCAGTATTAGTTGTTTGAATTGAGCAGAGGCAATACTGAGAATGAACACAGAGAAATATGATAGTTTAAACAGATTTTCTGCTCATATAAGAAAGGTTCTTCGGTAATTTGAGCCATCTGTTTACGTTATTTGCCAAATAGGTTTGTGAAAAGCTGATACTGAGACTGTCATGGGCGTAAAATCACTAGTTTCAGTTGTGATGTTTTAGTCACATATATTTTATAACTTAGTATTTTACTCTTGTATGATTCAAACAAGTTTTCGAGATCTAACTAAACTTCTAATATTACAGTATTAGTACTGTTGATTTCACAATAAAGTTGTCTGTTGTATTCCATATTTTACCACATAAAAACAAAGTTTTCATCAAAAGTAATTAAAAGGTTTTGCCATATAATTGACTTGTAAATGCCTGATATATGAATGTTATATAAAATAAAGTCTTTACAATTAACAGTCTCTAAAGGCTTTACCATGAAATATGACTATGTTTACTCTTCTTACTGTTACCCCCCCAAAAAAGAATTATTAATAATACAATATAACCTTTTCTACTATTACGGTAACAGGATATCAGTACTACTTTACAGTTACGATTACAGTTGAGGTTAGCGTTTTATTCCATATTTTATTGTATAAATACAAGTTTTTTGTGCGTGTAAACATTATGTATTATAATAGAGATGCAGGAGGAGTAATTCAGCTGTCACCACAGTGTCATAGAAAGTTTTTAACCCTCTTTGACCTTTTTTTGTACAGGACGGCTGCGTTGTCAGACCAGTCTAGTTCATCGTTCAGTAAACACCCAGGTATCTGTATGCTCATGCCATCTTTATATCCAATCCCTGCATGTTGAGCAGTGTAGTCCATCACCAGCTCCTTCATCTTGCTGGTGTTGATGTGATCATTTGTAATGAATGTATGACATAGCATTACATTTATATTAAATACATAATTTTATATAGGCTACATTTGGTATATATAACATATATAATCATGGAAAATGTGAATAAAGGAGACATGAGTTAACATGACTTAGTTACTAATTAATAACTTTATTAATGTAACTAATCATCCTAAAATATAATAATAAATTATAACATTAGTGTTATAGTCATGGTGTGATGTTGGTCATATAAAATATATAATAATTAAAATGTTTATAAATGTGACAACAACAATGTTGGATGTCGTCTCTGTATCCATGGCAACAGCTCCCTCTGCCGTATGATGGCTATTACTCAACTGTGTGTGCGTCATCACATAGCGACACATTTTTATTCACTTTTATAAAGTAATTTTGATTTTAAAAAGCTCAAATGTTATTTATTATGTCAGGATATAATTTATTAAATTATATTCCAGGAGCGAGTTTTATCTTAAAGCTTCCTATATCTACAAAATAAAAGTCACCGGAAGTCCAGTCCCCGTATGTAAACACATGGCTCGTTGTTGTGGTCCGTGTCTGATTGACTCACATTATGCCCAAACTGTTTGATCTAAAGTTCCCAGGAGGATGTAAAACTCTTCCTGAGGGTTTCTGGTCAGCCGTGGACGTGTGGATCAAGAAACCTCACGTGGTGAACAAGCGCGTGTGCGGAGTGAAGGAGACAGAGGGAGGACACGTGGGCACAGAGGCTGTGCACTTCCTGCTGGATGATCCTGAACTGTCTGCTCAGGTGTTCTCCTTCCTGAGCAGAGAGGTTTCACAGGACAAACCCTGGACCTCCAGTGTCAGGACAATCATCCCCAAAGTGAACTGCTATGGGACAACCCTGCACAAGGAGCTTATACTCAGAGGTAAGAGTGGACATGAATGCAACACACTGTTCTCTTATGATAAACTTAAAAAATATGTTTTTCCTTTTAAGACTTTGGCAGGCAGCGTGTGACCTTTCTTCCATTCGAAGAGGATTCAGAGGGCCGAGTGTGTCTGAAGAGAGGGAACATATATCAGATTCAGCTGCTCCATCAGGACTGTGAGGAGTGGTGAGCGACTCTGTAACAGCTCCTGTGTTATGTACCTGCATGTATCCTCTGCCCTCTGTTACCATAGTGATGATCAGCCTGCTTTCCTAAACACAAACCCACAGCAGCTCTGTGTCTAATCTGAGATTTAACACTGTCTCTGCACTGAGATCAGGACATATGCTTGACCCTGTGTAAACCCCCCATGGAGTTTAAATTTCTTTGTATATTAGACTTCTTTGAGTATAGAAGCGTTTGACATTTCACTCGTTGTTTTTACATTTATCAGGATGGAAACATTCAGTGTCTGAAGTGTCTTGAATAGAAAAACTACAACTTAGAACAAAAAAATGAATTACAGCGCAACCTTCGAGATGAAGAAAAATGATTGTATCAGTGTGGATACATGGATTTTTATACACAGTCTTCTCAGTGTTAAATCAATACAAACAAAGAATAATAATATTAATAATAATAATAATAATAATAATAATAATCTACCACTGCATGATGCCCTCAGTGTTAAAGTTAAAGTACTTTATGTCTTCACAGGGACAAAAAAATCAAAGATTGCTAATGGAGAAAAAAATCTACCTGCACTTAATTTTTAAGAAAACAAATGAAGGTAGAGGTTGATAAAAGTGGCAGCGATGTCTCCTCTGCTGTACCGACACTTGTCTTTCTTCCTCCTCTTGAGCCTTGTTTTTATTTATTTGTCCTATTTAATTTCCTTAAATTGCGTCCTGCTTTCTAAATCTGATGCATTAAAACATGACAGTGATGCAGAACATCGAGGAAACACTTTAAAATATAATCCAGTAACAAATTTGTCGGGATTGTTCAATGATTAGCTGCTCGACCTCTAATAACTCCCGAGTCCTCTTGAATTTCTGCACAGTACTTGCAGTTTTTCTGTGCTAGAATGCTACAGGGTTCATAATATGATATGTGGATTCATTCATTTAGAAATAAGTGCATATTCCCAAACAAATTCTCATTTAAAATGATCACAGATCAGTTACAGAAACCTTGGAGTTCTGGCAGCAGTTGCCCCCTTTGCCCAGTTGGTACAGTGTACCATGAGGATACAATGTCTTTATGGTTTTAAGATTAGAAATTATACATTTAGATTATAATACACATAAAACAACATCTAGATGATGTGATGGTGTCATCTGCAGGGCCTTGGAGCTGCATGCGTTGACTCCAGATGTGTGGTTCTCTGATGGCGTGGCGTACCCGAAGCTGCCCTGGCTGTCCACTGATCTGTTGCCCAAACTGGTGCGCTGGGCCACCGAGTGCAAGAGCAGCGAGTTCAAAAGCACCTTGTCTCTGCTGCCGGTGGAGAAGTACAGCGTCATGTACCAGCAGCTGAAGGAGAAATACAAGGCCATGGTCAAGGTAAAGTCGACTAACTTGTATTTGAACTTTTCTACTGATTTAATAATGTTAATATTATTATTAATATAATTTCTCTCTAGGTTTGGCCTGAGGTTACAGATCCTGAGAAGTTTGTCTATGAGGATGTTGCCATTGCTACGTATCTCCTCGTGAGTTCAAACCTGGTTGTTAATGTTGTTTTATTGATCAGTGACACTTGTCCTCATGCCTCACGTGTCTTTTTACACTTACTTCAAATGTGTATGACCGCTTGCCAAGTGTACAAACAGGTGTAGGTGAAACTCATTTTTATCTGTCACATGTTGTCATGTCTCGCAACCAAAACTGGGCCAATCAATTTCGAATGTGATACATGACTTTGACCCAGAGAAACAATTCATATTTCATGCCCGAGGCGGGTGAAAGTGAGTGAACACGAACACGAACATACAGTACTATTGAGTCTCTGTCGCTGTTCTGCAGGTGCTGTGGGCCGAGGAGCGAGCAGAGAAAAATCTGACTGCCAGACAGTCCTTTGTGGACCTGGGCTGTGGAAACGGCCTGCTGGTTCACATACTGACCAACGAAGGGGTACGTTTGCTGCTACGTGAATGTTTGCCTGCCTAGATTAGTTTCTGAATGTAGGAATCGTTAACACTGAATTACTGATGACCACTCAAAAGCAGCAGGAATCGTTAACACTGAATTACTGATGACCACTCAAAAGCAGCAGCATGTAGATAGATAGATAGATAGATAGATAGATAGATAGATAGATAGGTAGGTTACTTAATTCTTTATTTGGATTCATTAGTTTTCACAAAGTGGTCACTTGTCCTTCTGGGTCAGCACTGATGAAGAATTGAATTTCCAAAATCAAACTTAATTTTAACACAATTATTAGAACAAGCAAAATTATCATGAAGTGAAATATTATACAAAATAAAAATTTTGACCTGATAACAGCACTGCTATTGAGTTTACAAGATAAACCGCCTCTTGTTAAAGCCCCTCAAAGCAGAGGTCTTTCAATTAGCCAGATCTTCCCTGGCAGCTTAATCAATGACATGGAGCAGGTTTGAGTCAAGGTGAGAGGGACTCATGTCTCTGAATATGTTCAGTCTTACAGTAGCACGTCCCCCTAATGGTTGATCACAAAGTCGAACATGTGTAATTGAAATTACACACAGTGAATGTGGTGGGAGGGCGATTAGCCGCTGACCGTCACGCCGTCTTGTGTTGCAGCATCCTGGAAAGGGCATCGACGTTCGGAAGAGGAAGATCTGGGACATGTACGGCCCCCAGACTCTGCTAGAGGTGAGTGGGCTGAGCACAAAGAAGGCGGATTAATTGTCGCCGTATTCAGGTTTTTTTTAATTGGTGTTATTATCTTTTCACATGGAATCACGATGTGGGTGTCTTTCAGCCCCCTCACTGCTTTAATGCTTCACTTTGAAACAGGTTTAACTACAGACGCACATTTCACTTACAAAACATAAATCAGGTTGCTGACAAAACAATCTTAATGTCACGCTCCATTTAATTGCCATTGAAGCCTGCCATAATAATTGTGCAAACACTATCTGCTGATGAAGATCATGTGATGTGATGGAAAGCTCTGGAACAACTGCTAATGGATCTAGAGGTGCGATTGATTTTAAAACCAGGATTGAACTTTGAAGTGTCAAACACTGAGCATTAAAATTGAGTTTCCTATAAAAATAAGACATTCCATTTTAAATAAATAGGTGCAATTATGAATAAATAAATAGAAATAGTTATTTAACCATTAACAAGTAATCCTTAAACGCTCAAAATACATTTAAAGATACAGTATTTGTGCCAAACATCCAGTCAAACATAAATAAACTCCATCTTATTGATTCATTTTGTGAGTCTATTCACTGTTTAAGCCACTTTAAATGGGGGAAAGAATCAGAAACCGGTTTGTTATCAGGCGTTCACATGCCTTGGTGTTTGGTCCATTAAAAAGTAAAAAAAAAAACATGAGGAAGATAATAATAACATAGTAGATAAGATATAACTATATGCACAATGAAGTATTCACCAGATTTAACAGTGTCTGTTGCAGCCCCTAACATGAACATTAAACGGTTTAGTCATTTGCAAAAAGCATAGTGCAAAATTCAGACTTTTATTTGAAAGATTTAACAGTAATGAAACATTGATGTTTTTACACTGGCTCTGGAACAGGCAGTGTTATACCTAAGAGACTCTTGTTGTGTGTAATGTTTGCTACAGGCTACAAAATAAAAATGGTAATACTGCTCCGAGGACTAACGCTGAATTCAGACGTATTCCT
The DNA here is from genome assembly GCF_000972845.2 of Larimichthys crocea. Classification (NCBI taxonomy): domain Eukaryota; kingdom Metazoa; phylum Chordata; class Actinopteri; family Sciaenidae; genus Larimichthys; species Larimichthys crocea. The sequence continues at coordinate 3,843,340 of NC_040024.1, read as the reverse complement.
GTAAACAACATATTCTCAGGGAAAGCCGCCTCTGAAAACTCTGCAGTTTCCTGTCTGCCTCCTGGCCGCAGTCATTCATTTGACAACAGGCTGCTGACTGCTTCCATTTCAGGTCATCTATTATTGATTGATTTATGCGGCACGGATGTGGCAGGCCAATCTTTCTGGGGCACCCCAGGGGTGCTGTACTCAGTCTTGAACCTTCTTTTGAAGGCCCTCTTTGAACCTCACAGACCTCGGTGCTCTCACCTTACATCATGTGTGGTGTCTGTTGAAATATATATATATTTCTGAGGTGTCTTGATGAGTTTTCATACATATCACACTGACGTGTCTGTTTGTATTAAAAGTTCGAGAAGATGAAAAAGTTTCCCCTTTTTTTTTGAGACAATTTCCATTAAGTGATTCCGAATCAAATCATGCAGACGTGCATCTTCCCTGCTCTAAGGAGCTCTTGTGCTTTTTGGGTCTTTTCTATTTCAGGAAAAGGCAATTACTCCCAGCGAGAGCTTCTTATTCCCGGGTACGGACTGGCTGATTGGGAACCACTCAGACGAGCTCACACCATGGATCCCCGTTATAGCAGCCAGGCGAGTCATCAGCGGACACAATCTCACTCAGCAGCTCAAGTGCCAGCTGATCTCTCCAATTGGGAACAACATTATGGGCAGAGGGAGGATGTGTGAATATGTGTGAATATGTGTGTGTGTGTGTGAAGTTCACAAGTGTGTGTTTTGCAAGGCGTCCACCTGATGGCAATGTCGAGCCTCGAGTGTGAGAAATCTAATGTGACCACAGATGATGTTTCGAGTCTGTTGAAGTCAACTTAAAGGAACATAAGTATCAACACAAACTTTCCAGTTTTACAGCACAGGGTAAGAGTTTGTCTCCTCCTCTCCACTGCAGGTCTTCTTACTCCTGCCGGTACTTCGTCCTGCCCTGCTGTTTCTTCGACTTCTATGGAAAATACCAGAGACGCCAGTGTAAGAAGTCTCAGTATAAGGAATACATCGACTTCATCGCTGATGTCAGCCAAGTCAGTGGCTTCAACACTGAAGAGGACTGCCTGAGAATACCGTCCACCAAACGGGTAGGCTCACGTAGTCCAGATTCAGAACTGTGTCCTCGATCCGCAAATGAGAAAATAGGAAGAACTCCTTTTGAAATCCAGTTGTACACGTGACCCAGCGGCAGTGGAGTTGAATTGATTCTGGTTGGAGGACCTCTGTTGCTGTTGTCGTCGTCTCTCCCTGTGTTTCCTGTCCATCTCTTCACCCCAAAATTTTGTATAGCAGTTCTCTATCTCTGTTGGGATCGCCATAATTAAAAAAGACCGGTCAAGGATGAAGGCTTTATTCCCTTGTATGGGTCCAAAATATGTGGCGCCATATTGAATGTACTCCTTCTTACACCACCCGGCTAATCTAAAAATCGGCAAAGATGTGGATCAGTGGTGGAGCTGAGGCGGGCTGAATGATGCTTGAGTGATCCAATAAGCCATCTGTACTGGCACTTACCTGTCAATCAAGCAGTCAAGCTGTTTAATTATGCCTTAATATAATCTGAACCCTTCTTACAGTTGTCATGGACGGGGAAATTGCAGCCTGTCTCAAGCGACCACTCGAGGAATTACAGTTTTCAGCACTTCCACATTGGCTTTATTTCCCAGGACCAGAGGTTGCCGCTTGGTCGTGCCCCAAGAACTTCTTTTAATGCAACAGCATGTTGTCATTAGACCTATCTTTTGAATACAGCTGGTCTCGCCCTCCCGTTCCAGGCATGAAGAGATATGATATCTTTATTATTTTTTGAGACTTAAGGTATCCTCCTTTAACACTACCTGAATATTTCTCTGTTTTGATGATTAGTCTGTTGAGAATAATTTAGACGTTGTTTTTAAGGATTTATTGCAAGTGTTTGACTGTCAAGGCTGCTTCGAAGGTAGAAGACACCGTGTAATTAGTTTTAATCGCTTCTGTACCTGGATTATTTTTAGCATCGGCTTTCTTTCTGAAAATGATCTAATGACTAACAGAAAAGATGAGTCTAATCTTGTGATAAATATAGTACACGTTCACACTCTTGTAACTTTTCAAGGCGCCGGCAGTGTGTAAAAAGACCTAGTGATGGAGTCAGTGGGTGGTAAAAAGTCAAGAAAGCTGGTTTCTATTTATGTTTTTGACTCTCCCATAAATAAATACTCAAAGGCACATATTAAGGATTTGTATTGTCATTTTCTACTTTTGAGTTTCTGGTTTTTACAGTGTCATCCACGGGAGTCGCCTTGACATTCAGCTCCTCTTTCCGCAGGTGTGTCTGGTGGGGAAGTCAAGAAACTACCAGCTACCTGCCGAGGCCGACGCCGAGCAGCGAAGAGCTCATTACGTCGAGAGCCGCCAGGCTGGATCTGGCGTTCAAGGGTCAGACGTCAGAAATGACGTGGACTGTTTCCATGGGAACAAAGACACTGACAGGACCCCCGGGAGCAGCTGGGGAGCCGGGTTCCAGCCCAGAGAGAGGGTTGAAACGGTTCGAAACTGCGCTGCTCTCCCGCGGGACTTTGTTGACGGCGTTGTCCTGCGGGTTGCTAACGTTCTTCTGGGAATGACTGAAGATGACGACGGGGGTTCCTCCAGTGAGTGGAACCGAGGAGGTAAACCGCCAACAGTCAGAAAACGAGATAAACAAACAATCACACAAGCCTCTTCAGGACATGAGCTGATACCGAAGAGATGAACAGGTTCAGGTTAAAGGCACAAATTAGTCAAATTAGTTTCGGCCAAATAACTAAGTTAGTACAGCACCTTATCGTCACACTGGTAATCCAAAATAAGCTTTCGTCTTTTCTATTTGCAGCCCAAATCTTAGAGGTAAATCTGCTTCACTAGGCGTCTGTCTTCCTACCATTTATATTTATAATGCTAGCTACTGAAATCTGCTTAGCCTGTTGCGTTAGCTTACGTGTAATCATGAACTCAATTACTCTGCTACAGTCTGTGTATAGTAATTTATATTGCCGAATATGTCAATTTAATTTTCCAGCTAGCTTCCACTTGATATAGAGCTTCTAGAATATCTTTTTTTTTTTCCATTTATGTGGCGTAATATTTTTTTATACAGCAAAACAAATGGCAAAAATCAAGATTCAGGTATATTTTGACATTTTTTAAAAAACATACTTTTTATTATTTTGTGGCTGACAAGATACCACACTTTTTTTTTTTTTTTTTTTTAGAATATTTTATTTTTCAACTTTTAGTTTAACAAAACATACATGAAAACACAAACACACAACTCCAACCCCCCCTCCAAACCCACCCACCAACAAAGTGAAAGAAAGAGAGAGAGAAATAAAAATAAAATAAAATATTAATTAATTAATTATTTTTTATGATTCATAATAATGATAATAAAAATAAATAAATAAATAAAAATAATAAAGACAATGAAAAACAATTGAGAGGCAAGGTAGACAACACTGATGGCAAAGAGCTTGCAAATCTACAACCCGTCCATCATAGAAGCCGGCAATGTGTCACAAGATACAGCTCTTATAATTGTTAAATATAATTTGTTAAATATGAATCTACAGCCAGTTAGGTTATCTTAGATGGGGGGAAGCTGCTAGCCTGAAAAATTTTTTTTAAAGTGGTGTTTGTATCTATTAATTATTGAGCTTGTAAGAAGATTCTGTGACCTTCGACCAGAGTCGGGAACTTTCCATTTCTAGTCTTTATGCTAAGCAAAGCTGTAGCCTTGTATTTAAAGATCTCTTTACCAGAAAGTGAATGTTCCTAAAAATGTCAATCTATTTCTTTTAGACTAAATATATAGTTGCTGTTTTTGCCTTTTGTGTTGCAGCTATAGATGTAACCTGAACTCACCTCCAAAGCAACACGGATGAATCACTTCTCACATTTCTTGTCAGTAACTTTTAAAATACATTTCTAGGTGCTTCGTGGCATGTTGGCAGCTCCCATAGTTTCTGAACCTCCTGTCTGATCCCCCCTCCTCCGCCATCATCCTATCTAACCCTGCACCTCCCTCGTGAGCTCCCTGTCCCCTCCCGGCATCAGTTGGCGGGGCCCTCGTGACACAGAGCGAAGCCACTTTGAACTCTGTATCTCACCCTTTTGCACTTCCTGCACCGCACGCTACAGAAAGTGCAACATACGCACGCGGCATCACACACACACACACACACAGACGCACACTATTCCACTCACACACACCGCCCACGCGTCACCTTTGTCGTCGCCTCTGCACACCCGCTGCCACACAGACACGCACGATATGAATGAGATAAGGAGATGAGGACTACTATGATTAAAACAGAAAAATTCTCTGTCAGGATGTCAGCGCTGAAATTAGAGGTAGAAAATATGAGGGAGGGCGAATAAAGGGAGTCTGTGACTCTGTATAGAGATGACTGGATGAATAATGCACCACCGTCTATGATTTATGCATGAGTATGCATTTGTATTGAGGTATTCCTACCAGTTATCTGCTGTGTAAGAACAAAGGGTAAATTCAGGGTGAGCCAGCCAATATTGAATAGATCCTGGAGGGCCTCAGAGTCACTGAAAGGGCTTTGAGCTTCAGTTTCTCTTCATTTTTAATGCATCTTCAAAGGGTATGAAGATTATTGATATTGTAATGTGTTAGTTTTTTTTATATTTAAAGTGATATTTTGGTTATATAGCCTCCTGGCTTTAACTTTAGTCCAAATTTAGTTCAACATATTTATCAGTTACTCCTGAACTCCTTTTAATCTCTCATTGCAAGTAGAAAGAGATGCATAAAAAAAGATCTTGTCACCTTAAAGGGTATTTTGGGGGCTCTATTTACAGATTATGTAATATAATATTCATAACTATATTTTCATTTGTGTATAATTACCTAAAAATCAGAATTGTTAAGTTTTGGTGACCTTAGAATGAACCTTTTATCTCTACAGACGCGCTGTCCATCATGTTTCTACAGTAGCCAAAATCAGACAAACCAAACACTGGATCCAAATTCACGTTTTTTTATGACCTAGTTTCTTGTTTCTAAATGGAGGGGGGTTACAATGTGTAACTACATCGCAAGATGCCAGTAAATCTGATCCTTTTAATGAAGCTTTTGGTGTCCAAACAAATATGTGGTAAGCCTCCCCACCTGTGGAAGCGAAATATACAAACAGCAGTGACTAAGATTCAGAGAGCTGGACATTTTTAGATGTGTGCATGTGTTAAAATACTGTATCTAGGGCATTGTAGAGACAGTGTAAATATGGACGTCATTTCTGTGACGCCATGCACAGGTTTTTAAAGAGCTGTATGTGATGAGTGTCGTGGCCCCGGCTGTTGCCGTCTTGGCAATCCTGCCTCTGCCGCCTCCTGGTTAATGTAAAAATTGACAAAGACATGAATCGTGGGTGGACCTGAGGTGGGCTGAATGATACCTGGGTGCTCAAATAAGCCATGTGTAATGGCACCTAGCTGTCAATCGAAGCAGCCACAATGTCAATTATACAAAACTTTAAGCCTTAATATAATTTGAACAGGCGAGTTAAATAAAAATTCAGCCTCAGTACAGTTGTCATGAACGGGGAAATAAGATACAAAGACAAAAACTGTCTTTTGTACCAGGCTGTAAACATGTTTATTTCTGCTGTGAAGTTGGACATTTGAACATGGGGACTTGACACGTTTTGTAGCCAGCCTCAAGTGGACATTGGTGGAACTGCACTTTTTGGCTCCACTTCACTCTCATGGAGGTTCAATTTTCTGCTTCAGATTTAAGTTTTTTGTGTAAGTTTTTCAAGTATTTCCTGATTTAAAATCAAAATCTTATCTTCTATACCTCTTTTATTATTCACTCTTTCTTGAAATCAGTATGAAAAAATGTGCAAACAGCACCAGCCTTACTGCTGTTACGCAGCATAATATCTGTGGCCTGAAGTTAAAATGCTGTATATTATCTCACTGGCGTTTTTGAATAGTTAATGTGTGAAATGTATGAACGTGTGAAGCCGGCCACTTCAGCTTTGAGTTATTAATTCATGCACGCTGTACTGCTGTACTACTGACAGGACTCGTGTAGTTATGTAATCGTGCTGAGAATGAAAGTCAGCGTGTAGCTTTACATCAAACGTTCAAACTCTGAAGCTCCAATCAGTCAAATCTGGTTCATTTGACAGGTGCGGTTAGTCACAAATTTTTCTTACATAGCATCTCTAAATGATTGTTTCTGTGTGTATGCGCTGTACAGAAACAGCTTGCATGAAAAAGGGAGTGGGTGAGAGTGGGTGCAGCATGTTATTAACGGGTGGGCGCCTCCCATCACACTTTTTTGCCAATTTCGGCTCACAGTCCTCCAGAAGAGCCAGCAGTAAGTTTGCAGAATTATCATCCTCGACACCTGCAGCCTGATCACTTGTGAATATGATTACACCATCGTGATATTAGAGCTGCGTTGATTTTGCGGATTTATCGATTGGTAGGTCAACATATAATAGAAAAAATAGCAAAAGATTCTCTTTTTCCAGCTTCTCAAACTTGAATATTTGCTGCTGACCTCTTTCTGTCTTCGGTGAATAAATTTAGATTTTGGATTGCTGGTTTGACAAAATAAACCATTTTAATATGTCAACTTGAAGTGACATTTTAAGTGGCGCACAATAATGAAAATATCAGACATAATATTATGATGTTGGTGGTTTAAAATGTATTATTTATTTGTTATTGACAGCCAGTAGATTTTAACACATAATGCTGCAACTTCTCTCAGTTAATAAGTATTATTATTATTATGATTATAATTATTGTTAAAGAGTCAGATATCAGACATACGTCAGTGCTCAGTGAGAAGTTCAACAAAAAGGATGATGTTCCCCCCTCAGATTTTATTTTAAAGTCTTGAAGATGTAAAACTGTCCAATATTTAACAAGAAAAAGGAAAGAATTGTCGTTTTTCTGTAACAGAAATATGTTTTTTTTGTCTTCTTTCCCAACTTGTGACTCTTTGGGAGAGTTGTGACTCAGGGTTAGTTGACTCTTTTTGATCATTTTCAGATTCTGAAAGACAATAACATGAAAAACAACAACAACACAGGCAGTCCTTTGTTACAGCTGTGGTCTTTGTAGCTGAAAATGATCCTTTCAGATGCTTTAGTCACCACTCAGCAATTTTTAGAGCTCATTCTCTCCACTCAGCCTGATTTAAAATTGGCCTAAGCAGCAAAAAACAATCATTCACTATAAGCAATCAGTCGGTTGCCGTCTTAGTGTTTTGCACTAAGGGACGTTCAACCTTAAAAAAAAAAAAAATCTAACTGTATGCCAAGTCAAGCCATTAATAATCGTGTAAGTTGGTCTTAGTCCAAGCAGAGTCTACTCTGTCAATACCGACCTTCTCCCATTAATCCCCATTAACAACGTGGACAGTAAAGGGCAGCTCTAAACGGTGTATTGATATTATATTAAGGCCCGGAGCTCCCTGGCGTCTGGGCTGTAGAACGGCAGTCTGCCCAGTTTCACACTCTGCAGCACAGAGCTGTGTTTGGCCGTGCGAGTGTCTGTGAACGTGGGATGTGTGTTGCATATTTTAAGGATTAACTCAGCAATTTGACCATCTAAATTTAGGATGTATTAGAGTGGACAATATGTTTTCTCATGAATTTCTGTGGCCGGGAAAAAAAAAACAAAAACAAAAAAAAAACCTGTCATAGCTCTAAATCCAGATGTGATTTACTGTAAAATTAAATTTACCATCTGAGCATGAATCAGAGACCGGAGCCAATATATTCCACAGTGAAATTCTCTCATATTCAATCATCTCTAAGCCGACAGGGATTATCTGAAGTGCCACCGGAGGTTTTGGTGTAAAAGCTGCGAGACATCTTTATGCGATCTCCATCATAGAAGATTGCAAAAAAAAGAAGTGAGTGCAGATTTAGGTCAAATATTGTTTATGAAAAGGCACAAAGGAGCATTAGAAATCCTTTGGTGTGTCCCCTCTCCAATATGAGGAGGAAGAAGAGGAGGATTGTCATTTATACAAACCCAAAGGTCAGCCCTGATTGAATTCTCTTCTGGGGGAAAAAGGGCAAAGCCAGAAATACAGAAAACCTGATGAATCTGAGCCCAGAGTCTGGATGCTGTGAACAAAAGCGTCAACATCATCTGTTTACTATTCACTAAACTTGGAGCATAGGACTTTGTGTATTTCAATATCCCCCCATCTTCTTTTTTTTTGTTTCGCTCTTTGGTATCTAAAATTATTGTCCCGGTGGGGGAGTGATGACAATGACTCACGCTCTCAAGCGGCCAGGAGATGCAGCGGTGAAATGCATGCTGGTTGCTCTGACAGCTTGTTGGAGCAGCTTTTAATTGAGCACACTTCACAGCCCTGACTAACACTGAAAGACAGTGACTGAAGTCAAATGTTCTGTATATAGCATTTATCACCCCTTCACTCCTGGAACATTTTCACTGAGACGATGTCAGACCCGCAGTCACGGCTCTGCCTCAGCGGTGACATCGACTCAGGTCCAATCAGCCGTATCGGATGCTCCTGTCTCGCTCTGTAATGGCGGATAAAAATTATTTCTGTGCATGCCTGAAGCAGCGTGTTAATATATTGATGAATGTTACCATCGATGGACCTCCTCCTGCTCCTTTGTCACTGTGTTCTTTGCTCTTGTCTTTCATCCTCTCCTTCTTCCCCGCCTCCCCTCCTCTTCAGGCAGCCTCTCTGTGAGCGAGGTCGCTGGCCTATTGGAGCAGGAAACCCTGCAGCTGCTGAAGAAGGAGTGTGGAGGTCTTCAGACACTGCTCAAGAACAACCACCAAGTCTTTAGAGGTAGTTGGACCTCTATTCTGTGTTGATTTCCACCGTTGTTATCAAGTTAGAAACGCAAGAATAAATGATAAACAGAAACACACAAGAATTTTGAAAAGGGGGTTAAATATAATAAAAAAAATAATCTTAATAATTACCAATATTTACTTTTCTCAGTTGCCAAAGCCATAAAGTCACATTTTGCCAAGTTCTACCTCTCATTTTTAACAATTAATTTAATTTATAATTTGAACAGTTTTTAAATTAGACCAAGAATTATAAAAGATCAAAATGAGAGAAGTATTTTTTTACCGCTTCAAATTCCCATTGCAACCAGCCAAAGATCCTAAAGTGAACTTTTTAAACTGCTGAATGTTTCATCAGCTTTCTGATAAATGTTTGAAACGCTCGCGACAACAGTTTAAAAAATCAATCAAAAATGTATCAAAACACATCCATTCATGTGTTGCTGAAATGCACCTTGGGAGTTGTAGTCGACTTCCCCCTTTAAGTTTTTATGGACATCTACTTGTACCTTTTTAACTTTAACATCTCTTAACTATAACTCCTCCACTGCGCTACTCTATACCAACGTTTATGAATTATTTGTAACTTTTTGGAAAGATAACTTTATTCTGAAGAGATCTCGTGTCTTCCTGTTGTTCCCTTTTCTTTTAGTGGAAGGAGGGAGGGTGCACATAAGAGACTGGCGAGACAGGAAGTCCTCCAGGGTGGATACCAAGAGAAAGCCCGTTGCGCCCGGTGCCCTGAAAACTCGTCCCTGTTGGTTTTACGACCACCACCCTCAGCGTTGCCCCCTGCAGGCTGAACACTGTGCTTTCGCCCACGGACCTGATGACCTCCGACCCTCAACCAAACCTCGGAAGAAGATAAAAAACGATGCCTTGTGATTAATTCATCTGAGTACTGCTTTTCTAATTAACAGCCGGGAAAGCCCCGACGTTCAGGCCCGCAGCCACCACGAGGAGGAAGTTCAGGTCCAAGTTCCAAGCAGTGCGAGTTTTATTGATGCGATGTTACATCACTTCTGGGAATTGAGGTATTGCAATTTTGCAATATCCTGTGATGTTTCCTGGTGAAGCTTCAGGTTTGCTCGCTGACACCTCTGGATTATACTCTCGGTTGAAATTTAATTTAACAGGATTATTTTGTCTTTCTTTTTATTTATTTACAAGTGGACTCTTGTAAAGCTCGGCTGAAATTGTATACCTACTGTATATTAAAGTGTATTTCATGCTATAACTTTGTATTTATTTGTGATGTGTGGGGTTTGTCAAGCACTCAACTTTTCACTACACTGCAGCAAAACTTTAAAAGCTTCTATATATATATACACGTCACTTTAGACAGTTGATTCACCTCAGACAGGTACTTTGAGGTTCACAAGTGGCGTGATGGATAAAGACCAGGTGGCCGTTTGAACAAAGTAAATGTTAGCAGTATGAATTATTTGTTGCCAGGAGTTGAGGGGTGAACCGCGTGTCGTCCCCTCTGGACGGGCGCTCACTGCTGTGTCTCTAACACGGTGTGCCATCACCCTGTGGCTCAAATGTCAAAGACACTAAGGCCCACACAGGGACAGCAGCCAGGTGATGGGAAGTACCTCCTCTGGGTGTGTTTGTTTATGTGAGCGACAACAATCAGAGCATTCATGCAATAAAGGACAATGTGAATCTATTCAATCACATACAGCGGAAGATGACAGAGAAGACTTGGAATATAGTTTTACCTAAATTTGTATATCACGGGTTACTTAACGGCAGGTTTTTGACTTGTAACTAAATTCTATATTTTGCTATAAGTCAAATTTTAACTCAGTTTATCTCATCGTTTTGACTTAGTATTTCATAATTTGTCATCATTTATGCTTTCACTGACAGTATAAATAATTGACAGCCTGAGTTGGACATCACCCGTAAGTTTCTGAAGAGCTGTTATGATGCTTAGAATTTACGGTGCTGGCCACAGCCACGTTGGTAGTCCTGCCTTTTCTGCCTCCCGGCTAATCGTGGACCTGAGCTGGCAAATGATGCATGGGTGCTCAAATAAGCCACCTGTAATGGCACTTACCTGTCAATCAAAGTGGCCACTTTGTGACCCAGTGACACTGTTAATTCTGCATAACTTTAGGCCATAATAATAACTCGACAGGTGAGTTGTATAAAAATTCACCCTCAGTACAGCCATAAACTGAAATTAGCTATACCAGAACAATTTGTTGTACCAGGCTGTAAACATGTTTATCTCTGCTGTGAAGTTGGACATTTTAACATGGGGACTTATGGAGATTGACTCATTTCTGGAGCCAGCCTCAAGTGGACGTTCGAAGAACTGCATTTTTTGGCATTTCCGCATTGGCTTCACTTCAAAGTTACAGAGTTGCCACTTGGTATCTCATCTCTTTTGACTTAAAATCCTATAATTCTGACTTGGACTTTGGTAGCTCATAATTTTAGATGAACTGACCCTTTAAATCAACGACATACCAAATGAACACCGAATGAGCATCGATTCCTGTTGCTGCAGCTGCGTGCACTCAGTCCATCCCTTGGTCTTCCTGTTTATCCACTGAACAGGAAAACCAAAGAATCAGTGCATGTGAATCCTTTCCTTGGTTAAATAAATCCATACTGCGGTTGAGAGGGACATCCTACGGTTAGTTACATATTAGCAGACTGGATGCCCCCACATCCCCTGAAGCTCAATGTCCATGTCGCTGAATATTGATGAAGACGTACTGTTTGTATTTACTCAGTCTGACCACAGGTTCAACACTGGGAGGAAATGCCAGCATCATAATAGTTTTCTGGATCATTTTGAGTACTGATAGATAATTTACCCCAGATGAAAGGCTGTTTAGACATAAATGATGCTCGTGGTGATGATGGGCATAAACCATAATGGAGCTGAAAGTGAGTGTGGTTGTGTTTTGACAGGCAGCACTCCGTCATAATGTGCACAGCTATGTGTGGGTTTTAATGACCTGTTTAAATCATTTCTCCCTCTCTCGCCCTCCACCCCCATGTCATGCTTCAAGGAAGAAATCAATTCATGAAAATACTCCTGCTTCACCGGGTCTGCAAAGATCATCCGATCCAATCGACCTGCTGCCCTATATTTAACTGCCCAGGACTGTGACGTGGCCAGGAGGCGGAGGCGTTCACCTGTCCCGATCGCCAACTCCACGCTCTTGTCATGACCTTTTGACCTCAGCCCTTTCTGACTGCAGTCCAATAAGCCATCATTATGACTCTGTTTATGTCCGCCTCGCGCCACAGAGCCAGAGCGAGCAAAATCAACCCAACACATCACCCACCCACCCCGCATCCGTCCCCACACCCTGCCCACGCTGAATTAATCTCACAGCCCTCTTGAAAACACATCATGAGGGAGGTTTGCTGCTCGCCCATCTGAAGAATGCGTCGTCGTGCCAAGAACAACAACCGATGCAAACAGGAGAACAACACATGGATGATTCGCTGATCAGAAGATGTCTAAATGTCTAGTTTGAAACTGTTTCACATCAGTGCTGGTGAGACAACGATTATGTAACCATGATACCTAAGAAGTTACACCCAAATTTTGTCGAGACATCTTTTGCGCTGTCTGCACCCTCGGACTGGAATGTATTAGAGAACATTATGAAACCCAAAGATCTGTTTCTTTGAAGGCTTTTAAATCCGTTTTGAACAACCAGGACACAGAATTGTTTGGGCGTCGTTGCTGAAACTGATATTGTCGGATTCATGGCTTGTATTTTAATTTTTTTGTGTTGTTTTGTGTTGTAATACTGTACTGTTTTGTTCTGTATCTGTTTTAAATTACTTGTTCTTAGTTTGTGCTGTTGTCTGTCTTGGCCACGAAATGGGACATTTTCTGGTTAAATAAAGGTTAAATAATATTTTGACCAATCAACTTATTTACCAGGCACTCTTCAGTCAGTAAATGTACAGCTGTAATAGATATAATAGATGTTCTGTAAAACTGTTGGACTAAAGGTTTGTTAAGAATAGTTAGGACAAGCTCCACATGTGAAGGTTGAAGAAACTATATGATGAAATAAAGAACTCTAGTTTTTAAGTTGCTGATTTGAAATGATACATTCAAGTCCCAGCTACTTTAAAGCACTAAGACAGACAAAAAGAAAATCCTGAATCTCTAAATCCAGGTCTTTTCCTGGGCTTTCAACCACATCACTTCCTCATGATGTTTGATTTCACCAACGGCACTTTTAGGACTTCTCATTCTCGCTCGGAGGTGAAACGCGAAGCGTGAAAGTTCATTGTTGATGCTTGAAATAGTAGACAAAACAGTCCCAAATCAAGGTCCAGTTAGCGGCTTTCAACAATATCACACAGCCTTCATCATACAAAAAAAAAATGCTGATTATGAGACTAAAAAAGCGGCGAAAGTGGGGTTGTTTCTGACTTTTACAAATCTTTGCTTTTTCCTTGCGAAATGTTGGATAGTATTACCTCTTTTTTTTTCTTTTTTAATCTGACATGTGAGACTTGATTCGGACAGATTCCTGCGTTTCCAAATACCACGGTCCTGCTGCTGTTCCAGTGGAGAACTATGTGAACTATGTAAACACTCTTTAAAAGTGGATCTCTCTCACAGTATCTGATAGTAAACATGTACGGGCTCCAGTTATTTATTCTGCCAATGGTGCCTCACATGAAAGAAGAAAACCATTTACTCTTGCTAAGGTTTCTGAACAATATATACATGTCTCTACATGCACATGTGTATTAGAGAAGCTGAAAGCCAACGAAAGGACAGATGGGAACACATTAGCAGACAGACAAAATTACTCCCCTGAAATGCTTGAAATCTAGGTCAGCGAGAAGTGGCTGCATCTCTTTGCCTAAGCCAGCAACTTTCCCTGTGTTCCTCTCATGCTTTATTCATTGTGGCACCATGGGGCTCGATGTAATGTAGCGTCTCTAAGACACTATTTTGGATGTACAGAACTCTCTCAGCAAAGTGAACCATGTAGGACTGCAACGGTGACAGCTGTCACTGCGATGAGTTCTTTTGTTTGACTGTCGCTGCCTTAGATAATCTTCTTTTTCTTCTCAGTTTTATTTTATTTGGGAGTTTTCTGGAGAGAGAGAGAGAGAGAAGGGGAGGGGGTTGTTTCAGGACATTATTTTGTGGCAATATTTGGTGAATTTATTTGTGCTTGGATCTCAGGAAAGGCAAGGTAACAATATGCGGTCGGGGAAGTATTCAATACGTCAATATGTTCTTCATATTTCCAAAGCAGTCCCGTGATGAACTTGTCGAGGGTGTACCCCGCCTCTCGCCCAATGCCGAGCGAGATCGTCTCCAACCCCTGTGACCCTGATAAGGAAACGCAATTACAGAAAATGGATGGATGGATTGATATTTCCAATGCAGCTATTGACATGCAATTTAAACCAAATATTGGTGTTAACTCATTCAAACTACAAAATAAACACAATTTTAATCCATATGATCCAAAAGTTCTGTTCAAGAAAGTGGAATGACACGTAATACTTGGAGTTGGAGAAGCTTTTATTTGTTTATTTATCTCCAAGATGCTTCCTGTATAAAGAAACTAATCTCACAATGTTCAGGATGGATTTTGGCTCATTTACGATAGGGGACCCATTGGTGAATTTTGATCTTCAGTTGTGTTAGTCCTAAAGATAATGTTTATTGTTTTTATAAAAATATGAATCAAATGGTCAAACAATGTTAAATCAATGTGTAATAGTGACAACTATTCAGTTCAATTTGATTTTATTTATAAAGCACCAAATCATAACAGAAGTTATGTCACGACACTCTACATATAGAGTACGTCTAGACTGTACTTTTTATAGTATTATTTACAAAGAACTTGGCGGCGGTGGTAAGGAAATACTTCCGTTTAAGAACAAAAAGTATATTAAAAATGAGAACTTTGTTCTTTAACTTACTTGAAAAGGAGAGCTCCTGTGTGGATTTTCAGAAAAGTCCACCAAATGTCTTAAATCCTTTCCCGTTTGAGGTTTCAAGGAAGTCCAGGGTCGATATCTCAAAGCTGACAAACGGATGGCCATAGCAGATAACATGCTTCTTGTGGTTTCTCGTGTGCTTGCTACTCACAGCGTGTCATACTGTACCTACAGGAGTCCCATTTTCACCCACTTCACCTCCACTGCCTTGACCTCCCTCATCACCCACTCAGACCTGGGTGACACTCAGAGATAAGGGTGTCAGGCTGTTCAGCTGTCATATCTGGTGCTCCATTATTGCATGAACAGTCCCCTCCCGCAGAGACAGATTTGCAAGATTTGGGGAAAGGTGTCAATTTGACATTACACGTTTGGAATTCAAAAAGTTTTTAGCGTCGTGCAATCGCCGGTGGAGAGCTGCCAAGCGTGGATGGCGCCTTTTCTCAACTCAGAGCTGGAAATACACAATAAAATCATGGACCGTGCTGTGGCGTCCATCCAATTCACTCAGAGTTAAAATTAGAGCACATTTTATACTTTCATGCACTTATAAATCTCTGATTTATCATTTATTATGCTCAATCCAAGAGACATCTTCTGCAGCAGAACCACAACTTTTACTCACAGACTGATTCACAGCATCAAAATATATATATATTTTTTGGAAATTGCCACTTGGGAGCCAATCCGCTGAATGAATATTTGATGAGATGTTAATCTAATACTATGTTCTGCACAAAATGTGATGCCTGCCTCACAGAGTGTGAATTCCTGCTCTCCCGGTCCTTCCCTGACTGCTCATCAGATCAAAATATAGATTTCCCTTTTTCTTGTACTATCAAATTACAGCTTGTTTCAATCTCAGCAGCTGTGGAGTCTGGGGAATATGAAAATGCTGAGTGATAAGTTTACATGTCGACAAATGCTCATCTGTAAGGAGCTCCAAACTCACTTTTCCCAAATCTGTTTTTCCTTTTATGTGTTTACATGACGTGTTCCTCCATAAAAATCCAAAAAATGCGATTTTTATTTCATGGCACTGGGAATTATTTCCAAATTTCTCTAAGTTAAACAAACACTTTGTGACCCAGGCAACCCATATCCACAACACACAAACGAACTGCACGGCATTAGAGGCCGGACTAATGATTTCTCTTTTGGTTTTGACTTCACTGTTGCATCACCAGCATCAGAGATGATGCTTTAGTGACTCGCTGCTGCTCTCACACAGAATGTATCATCTTGTCGCGCGCCCACTGAGCCTGTCTTTCCAGGTTTTTGACCCCCCAAAAAAACTGTTACAAATTCACATTTTAGACCTTTTAGAGTGTGAGAGAGGTGACGCTAGATTCTTGGGGCAGGCAGTGATCGTGATGAATGTGAAAGGTTTAATAAAAACTTGGACCAAATATTTATTATAAACAAATGAGCCGATAAATTACACATACAAAGACATGCCATGGTTTTGTGTTTCCTGTCTTATTTTGTAGCTATCGCCTCTCTCCCCCTTGTGTCATGTGTATCTTTGTATTCTTCCTGCCTTTGTTGTGTTTTCCTGCCAGTTTTGAGCTGACTGGTTTCACCTGTGCCTTGTCTATTTACTTCGTGTGTTCCCTTTGTGTCATTGAAAGGTCCTACTGAGTTTTGTCCCTGTGTCCTGTCATTCCTGCTCTTTCCTGTTCTCTGCTCTGGATCTTCTTTTTTGGACTTCTGGTCTTGGATTTTTGAACTATTTTTCACCTAACCTTATGCCTGCATCTGAGTCCACTCCCTGATCTGAAACATGACAGGACAAATATCTCCTGAGAAAACAAACAAAAAGGGATACAAAGGAATTTTCAGCTACATCCTGAAAAAACATCTGTGGGAAATTATGAAATCTATTGTAAAATCTATGAAAAACACAAAATCTCACACGCTCTTGTACTTTTCAAAGATGATCTATAATACATCTATATCTACACATATGATAAAACATAATGATAAAATAAAAAAAAGTTTTTAACACATAAAAATAAAAATAAGCTCAGTTTCGAGAATAGATGACACAAACGTGCTCCACGCTGTTTTATTCTTCTCAAAATACAATCGACTATGTCACATTATCTGCCTAAAAAGAGACAGATAGTTGAAATCTATACTCAGTGCCTGCACTTTAGGGGATTTCTTTTTTTTTTGCCTTTAATAGTTCAAGAAAGATAGACAGAAATCAAGTGGGAGGAGAGAAATTGAGGATACTAAGGTTACTGGCCAGGCTTGAACCAGTGAAACTGCAATAACATGGTCTATATCATCAGGAGCCTAACGCTGAGTAGGTGATGAGGAAGGTGAAGGTATCTAAACATCTGAAGTTGAAGTGATAAAACACACAAAATATTCTTCCGGATTAACAACCATAATTAAAATGCGTCTTCTTCCATGGGAACAAGCTGAGGCAATTAATCAGCATCTTGCAGCACAATCACTTAATCACTTGGCAATTAATCACATTTCATTCAAGATGTTTTTGGGGATTAGCCGAAACCGTACTGTTTCATTCTTATAGGACACAAGTACATTAAGTTATCTGTGTCTACATGATGCAATGTTACATAAAAACCTGGCCCCTTTGCTCTTAGTGTGACATCACATCTTTGGCTGGTCATCATGTTAAAGTGCTGCGAGCATCCAGTCCCCACGAGGTAAACCACTCGCCCTCGCAAAACACGCTGAAGTGAAAAAAGAAAATGCATCTGACCAATATAAGAGCAGCTCGGCGGCTCTGATGTGAAGTGAAAATGGGGGTTACCGTAGAGGCAGACCTGAGAAGGGGTGTCGTTACCATGGGCGACAGGCCGAGGTGACCCAGATGGCACAAAAGCAGCTCAGGCTATTGGATTACTCTGCTTTGACAGCTACGTTTACTGTCTGATATCATCCAGAAAAAGCCACCGACACTGGATTACCCAGAAGTCTGTTGTCAAATTATGGCTGACTGAACACAAACAGTACTGTTGCATGATACATGGACATAAATAGAGCATGAAGAATAAAAAAATATATATATCAGTGTTTACCTTTCATCAAGCACGGCCTCTCCAAATACAGTGTATGTGTGTGTTTGCTTGGAGGTGGGCACCGCTGGCAGCCAATAAGTCAAACAGTTCAACAGATGCATGTGGCTGCACAGTGTCAAAACACAGACATGACTGCCACTGCGCTGTTTGTCTAATTAAAAATAGCCACTGGAGCATACATTTGATTTATAATTTGTTTGCCTAAAGGTCCTGTTTGTGTTACAGTAGAATAAAATCAGAACATGTGTGAAACAATAGCCACCTTTTAAAGGAGCAGTTCAACATGTTGGGTAATGTTGACTACTCTCATGCGTCCTGCGTTTAGTGGCAAATTTCAGAAAAATATAGATATATTACTGGATTACGGAAGCCCTAAAAGGCCATACATACATACATTTTATTCCACCCATTTTCCCGTGATAATGAGATAATTTCCTCCGTTTTCCCGTGGTAATGAGATAATTTTCCTCCGTTTTCCCGTGATAATGAGATAATTTTCCCCTGTTTTCCCGTGATAACGAGATAATTTCCTCCAAGTGTGTCAACCTTTTTAGAAATTATGGATCAAAGGGATTTTACAGTGGGGTAATAGGTTTGCTCGCTCCGTATCATGGACTACATGCATTTGCCATACATTCTGTAATACGGGCGCACTTGATTTAATACACTAGACTATCGTTTTGTTTTGTTTTCTCGAGATCTCGAATTATTTATCTCGTTATCACGGGAAAACGGGTGGAATAAAATGTATGTATGTATGGCTTTTTAGGGCTTCCATACTGGATAATAGTCTAGTATAAGCGTCGCTAATGTTACAGCTGGTGAAGGTGGAGCTATTTTATTTACTGAGTTTAAAACTTAATATCCTAATTTTTTGGTATTAATTTGAATCTGCAAAGTAACTAGCAACTGTCGAAAGCAGTCACAAGAATGTAGTGGAGTAGAATGAAGAAATGTAGTAGGGTAGATGTATAAAGTAGCATTAAATACTTGAGTAACGTACAAGCACCCTAAAATTTTACAGTACATGAGTAAATGTTGAATCTGGAGCTTGAGCCAGGAGGCGATTAGCTTAGCTTAGCTTAGCTTTAGCATGGTTTAAACACAAAAAGAAGGGGGTAAACAGCTAGCCTGGCTATGTCCAATGTTAAAAAAAACAAGTTTATAAGTAATAAATCAGTCTCTTTTGTTTAATTTATACACAAACAGAATGTAATGTTTTTATGGGGTGTTACATCCTGGCTAACGACAGTGCAGCTCACTTCCCAGAGCTTGATGGATCCATTTTTGTTACAGTTACAACGCATAATATCTCATAAAACCACAAACTTTTCTGACTTGCTCTGAATAGATGGCACATTTGTAAACCTTCTCATCTAACTCTTGACAAGTCAGTGAATCTTTGTATTTCCCAAAATGTCAAACTGTTCCTTTACTTGTCGGTGCTTCATATTGGTATGTGTTCAGATTTTAACAAGAAAGTTTCATTATTAAAGTAGTTTATACTTTTTTTTGATGCTATAAGATTGTTTCCAGCAACTAAACATTTAAATCAGATCGGTATATGTTTAAATATGTAGGTACTGCTTTATCTTTATACTCGAGACACTTCTACGGGCCTAAAATGTTTAGTGCAGGAGTGTATGAGATGATATTAAACATTGCTTTTTAGTGCACAATCTAAGCAACACCGAAATAATAACTACCAAAACATCAGAAGAACTTCCTGTTTTGTTATTCTCGTTGGATTAGTTTGAATATATAAATCTTTACCGTGATATCAAACACCAAAAGCCACTTATAGCAGACACTTGCATTATGTAAACCAGCCCGCATGTCCACAATCAAAACAAGCATCCGCTTTCAAATGGCTCTCCTCAATCTAATCACGCTTTGACAGGAATGTTTGGTAGCCTCTTCTCTGCTTTTAAAGACTCTCTCTGCCTCCCCAGAGAGGGTAAGAGTGGGCGACGCCGGCCAAAAATAGCACTCGTCGAGAAAGGATGAATCAACGCTGCACCTTATGCTTAATTAAAGATTAACGAGAAATTGCTCGCTGGTGTGGAGGTTTCTCAAAGCCTCACTTTACTTCTCTGATTAGGGGTTATGCAACACATGTTAATGCTGCATGGACCATGTAAAAAAAAAAAAAAAAAAATCATCATCATTCTGACAGTGTGGCAGATTTAATCCTGCCGTGAAATTTCGAAGGTGGTGTGTTGCCAAGACATTGATTAATCGGCTGCTCACAGCTGCTAAATCACTTAAATCATACTGATTTGTACAAAATGTATCTGAATTAATGATGACCCCCCTATGAAAAGGACCTTAATTTGTCATGTCTTTGTTTAAAGCACTTTTTGTGACTGATACAGAGTAATGTACCACCATGCTGAATCCACTCAATGACCCCAGAAAGTCACCTTTTTTTTAAACTCACCCACTCAAATTATATTAAGGCTTTAAGCTATTCATAATTAACAGTGTGGCCACTTTGGTTGACAGGTAAGTGCTTGTTTGAGCAACCAGGCTTCATTCAGTCTACCTCAGGTTCACAGATGATCCACGTCTTTGCCAATTTTTACATTAACCGGGAGGCAGTCAGCCTGGTGATAAAGTACATCGTAACCAATGGATGGAAGACCACCCTCATCAACAGACTGATCAAGAACCTGCCCAACTGTTGTGGTATATCACATTGAAGTTGTTGAAGATGGCTTGAAGCAGTACAATGTCATTGTACTGAACCCCGTGAAGTTTGAGAAGTCTCACGGTGTTATTGATACCCTGGATAGGGAGCTCGTCCCAAAGTCTGACCATAAGGACGAGGAGGGGACTCTGCTTTACACCTACAGACCTTTGATCAACCAACGTTGCTTTATTTCCATCCTATATGAAGAATGCAAACAGAGGAAGAACAACACAGTGCCACTTTGACGGCCACGTCAGGCCCATGTATCTGAAACACAAGATTTGCCTTTGGTGGTTAAAAAACTTTTTGTCTTTTTGTCTTTTTTTGTCTTACTGCAGCAGAGTTTGATTCCAATTCCTGCAGTCCTTTGCTGTGTGTCATCCCCTCTTCCCAAGTTTCCCTTCTGTCTTTAGCCGTCTCCAAATAAAGCCATAAAAAGTACAGATAATAACAAATTAGACGTAGGCAGGCAGGGAGTGCTAATTAAATTTCACTGATTATCATCTTTTCACCTTCAGGTTCACTAAAAACACATTCTTATTTATGGCCACAGCCAGTGGGAGTAGTTGTAGAGCAAGGAAAGAACACACACACACTTGGGAGCTGCTCAGTACAAGCAGTGTCTTGTACTTCTGGCAACTGAGCCGTGAAGCTGGCTCGCCGGTGCGCTTGGCGACAGTTTTTGTGGAATTTGAAGACGCTTCCTTTGTGCAACGCAAACCGGTGACTTCTGTCACCTTCATGTTTACGCTGTCTAATCCTGATGTACGCCTAATTTACAGATCCAATCTGCCACTACGCAGCTTTTAAATCCTTATAAATATCCAATGACTGTGTGCCTCTGCTGTGTCAGAAAGAGTAAGGTGGCTGTCCTGACCCAGAGCGAGGTGTGTTGTGACTACTTTCCCGCTCGGCCCTCCGTGACTCATGCAACTTACTTAGCATGAGTGACTACACTGCGGTCCACACCTTTAAGAGCATCCAAGTCTGGAAAATGCCTTAAAGGATGGTTGAAGCAGATGCTTATGGATACAGTCTGTTCCGGGGGAAGTCTTGTCCTTAAGGCCGACGGTTCGCAGTAAAAACTAGACTGGGATGAGTAAGAGCAGAGGTACCCACTGAGGATTCAGCTTTGGTTCTGTGTGTTTGTGCAAGGCGAGAGATAAAAACACGAAGAGCTACAGAGGAGTGAGTCAGTGCTTAGACTGTGTGTATTTACTATGGTACAGGGCCGGGTGCACAGGAGGACAGCTGGTGGAATTATAGATCTCATAATATATTCACAGCAGGAAGATGTACCAACTCAAGCTCACGCTACCATGACTGCTCAGTTCCACAAACTTTAAAACCAGCGAACGGAAAATGGAAAATGATGACAAAGCTCATTCTTGGAGTGTTAGCCATGTGTCGTTCATATTTTCAGTAGAGGGGGGTTGATACGTGCATGCACGCAGTGGAATATTATAAACAACTGACAGATGTTTTCTTTACTCAAATGTGACATGCATAGTGGCTCTATGGAAATGTATTGTACTTGCAACAACTTTATTACCACACAACTATACTCATTATATATTATTTTAATGTTACAAGAGAAAGGACTGACTAATACTAACACCAGTTTGGCTGGGGTTGGTGTAAATATCCCCAAATCCAATTGAGCATGCAGGACAAATGTTAGTATGCATGTCATTTATTTCATGAATAAGGGAATGATACAATTCTTAATTCTCATGGGCACTTTGTGAAATTATAGTTTGAGAAAATCTTAATTTTATACATGATTTGACATTGATTTACACGACTTATGTGTCGGGTTTTCACAAAGTGAACTTCCAATAGTAGTGTATCCAGTTGGAGTCGTGGAGTTTTCAGCAGAAATAACAATGAACATTTATCCATTTAGTAAAAAATGCACACCATGAAATCCATCTGTGTCACACTGTGACGGTATAATGGTGCAGTGTAATTACAGAGGGTTAATAAACTGTGGGGTTTTTGAAAAGGATGCCAGCCATGGGCTCATTGTTGGACAGAATATAATAAGTTGTACTGTACACTACACAGTAGTCTCTGTACCCAGTGCAGGTGCATGTGCCAACCTTACAGCTGCTCTGTTTGGTGCCTTTTGAGCTCATTTCCATGGTACACTCTGCTCGTTTGGTCTTAAAATTTCATTTTTCACGTTCTAATTTTGCATAACCATTTATTTTACTGCTACTTTTATTTGAGTATAATACATCTTTAGGGTTCAAGAAACTGCAGTAAAATGTATCCTCGACAGAAAAGCTGAGCTTATTTAACCCGAATAACATCTCAAATCTTAGTGTAACACAAGAAATCTGCTGGAATTAGATGAATAATTATTTAAATCAGGATCTGATTAAAAAATATATTCACAAGAGTGTTTGATGCTGTTAGCAGCACATTTCACTAAATTGCTTAACCACTACTTTTTGGTGCTTTCAACCACATCCCATGGTCTTCATTAGCACATGGAGTTTGGCTTTAGTTACTTGGTTTTCGTCAAATGACGCACGTGACTTGGCCATGTGAGGTCACACGAATAAAAAAACACAATTATTATTATTATTTTTAGGTGATTATACACAAATGGAAACATACTCATGGATATTGTATTCCAATCCTGCCAATAAACTCCCAAATCTTACATACCGGACCTTTTAAATATTATTCTTAACAAATACTCTTAGGATAACAAACTAATACATCAACTTCAGTAGTAGCCCATTGTTTACTTTAGTAATGTAGCAACGCTATTAACATTGAGTCAAAGCTTTCAGTGGCTCTAATAAAGCATTTGTGATCTCTGCGCAACATCATCTCTACAGGGCCGGGCTGTTCACTACATCCTCCCTGTAAAAGGATTGTTAAGTAGCATTTTCTTCATCAGCGCGCCTGCTCGTTTTATGAGGCTCCTGTGCTCCAGAAGCCATAATGCTCCATCACGTGGCTGCTGGCCTGCTCCGTCTGTCCACTGGAGCCCCGGCTGGCTTCAAAGCGCTCCTGTCGCCTAATGATAATGAATGCAGTGTGTCTGCTCAATGTGCTTAGTGGCTCACTGTCAATCTGTTCCCCTCAGAGTCAGGTTACAGTCTGCTCGTGCGCTCCTCTGTCTGCAAGAGCAAGCGCTGCCAACAAAGAGAGTTTTCCTGCTTCGTTTTCTTGTGGCCATGAACCCTCTGCAATAACAATGACCCTGTGGTCCAAATCAAATGAATGCTCTTTAAATCCAACACAAATATTGTAGTCAGCAGTTTGATACACTGTTCTTCCCCATATCTCTTGCAAAGGCATCCAGGACGCTTGCGTAATATATTTCAAAGCTTCATAAAGAAGGTCTTTGGCTGTATGAAAGGCTTGATGAAGAAATCAATAAATAGGCAGGACATAGCCCGCTGGGTCATTAATAAAACACTAAAGGAGTCCTTTCAAATGTGGCTTTATGTGGTCTCTCCTCATTGGGTCAAAGCAATCTATTTATGCTTCTTCCTCACCCCTGCTATCTCTCCATCCACTCCTTTAGGTGTCCAGATAAAAGAGGGGCTCATTGTGTACAAAGCAAAGGGTTTGACAGAGCTTTGGACACCTGCGGCGGACCGAACCATTCTATTTGTTCGGGTTCGATAAAACAGAGGGGCCGTCAGATGGTAAGGCTGGGTGAGACCATTCGGTTATGGGGAGGAATGGAGAAGGAGCATGAGGAATTTCACTGCGAGCTCATGAACACATGTCATGAACCATGTCATTTAAGTCCTTTTATTGCCTTTAAAATATTCCTTGGGTTGCATAGAAGCTATAAAAAGTAGATAATTTCCATGTGATTCTTTTGATGTGTGGTTAAAAAAAGCAGCAGATAATCGAGGCTTCATAATCTCCTCGGATAGCAATAACAACCCCCATGTAAATGATATATACATCCACTTTGAGAGCATGTGCTGCCAGAGATGGTGCGATAACTTCCCAGTCTGGGGTGTTGCTATGGGAACATGACTCATCACAAGTCTTCCTGCTTTACCTGTGGCAGCTGCACAGTACTCATGAAAGCTATTTCATGCTCCTTTTGTTTGCCAACCGGCAGTGCTGAGCCTCAATTTTCAATAACATATCATATCAGATGTCTGGGAAAACACAATGAAACGCAAGTGTTAAAACAGCTTTTGTAGCTAATTGTTTCTTTTTTTTTTTGTTTCATTTTTTTTTCAAAGGAGATAGGCCTACTGTGTATTCATGAGCACTTTCTGAGGACTTCATAACATTAATAAAGTGAGGCTGTGATTAAATCAAAACCAATCAATCAATCAGACTCATTAGATCCTGATTGTGTGAGGAACAACACAGGGGGAAAAAAGGCCATCCCTAGAGAAAATCCACGTGATTACTGTATGTATTAATGCTGATTACTGTATGTATTATTGCTAATTTGCATGATTTTTAATTACTTTAAAATCATGAGATGAGAACTCACCGAGTTATGCAATTAGAGATAATGAAGCCTTTAATGCATTATAATATATAACTCACAAACTGTATGTCCTCCCAGTGAGCTTAAATACACTCCATGGGTGTGCAATTTGAATGGAGTGTATACAGTTATAAAAACAATGGGAGTGAATGGGCCACCATAGATTGTAATGTGTTATTGTGTACAATAATCTGTATACTGTAATCACTAAGGAACTTATGTGTAATTAGCATGCAACACTGGGCATTTTTGGAGTTTGAATGAGGTTTGTACTGCGTACAGGTGGTGTGTTACAAATACAGTGGGAGTGAATGGGCCTCCATAGACTTTAATGCATTATATAAGTCATAACTCAAACTGTGTGATTCTGGACATGCTGAAATGTGAGTGGATTTTTGTACTCTATACAGTTGTTCAGTTTTTAAAACAATGGGAGTCAATGGAGCCACCGTAGATGCATCATATACAGTAACTTGTGCTTTATAATAATTAATAACCTGCACATGTCACTGTAAGGAGCTGATCTATGTACAATAGTTATTATTTTGAAGTTTTTAAAGTATACAGTGGCTGAGATATGAATATAAAGATATTTATATGGGGTTGTTTTGTGAATATTACAATTATTATCTCTCCCAGCTACAAATAATTATACAACACTTCACATATAGACTGGTTTGGTAGCATTAAAACTTGAGTTGTAATCAAAACATCAAAAATATAAAATTAGAAGAATATTAAATATTAAAACTACTACTATTAATAAGAAGACGAACAGGAGGAACGACTTAATTCATCTCCTTGAATATGAATAGATCAATAGCTTTCAATATGTCAGTCATTTCTAATTGTGTAACATATAATATAACACACACACACTGTAAATGGCAGATGTTCGAGCTCAGTTTTTTCTATCTGGTGTTTCAGGTATGTTGTCATACACTGAGAAGTGTGGAGGAGGCCCATCTGTCACACCACTACTAACCCTGTAAACAAAATCCTGAGCTGTCATTCACAACAGGCCCACGTCTTTTTATCCTCACTGGTTACTTCTCAGCAGGCTGCTCTGGCGGGGGGTAAAATATAGCCGCAATAAAAACATAATGTTGAACAAATGTTAGCTGAGGCAGCATGCAGGAAACGTCTAGATGATATCCTATATTATGATGTGTATGATGGGAGCCGTGCTATGTTAGGTGGGCTTGTTCGTAAGATAGATTGGTTACTGCTGGAGACTGTTTTTTTTCAAGGTATCACTAACCTTGAGATCAAATATTGATCTGTACATGATGGATCATTGCCGTATGAGTCGAGTACTGCAAGCTTTAAAGGTGAATGACTCCTGACCTCGTTTCTAACCTTTATTTGTATCTCCGTCCTTACACTGACTCAATATGAGCTGACATATGGTCAACAGGAACAAATAATTAGGCCCACGAAAGTAGATGAATTATATCATCCTGCATTTTTCCAACTATAAATAACCCTCGAATATGCTGCTTTTTTTTGTTACAAGAGACCTATGGATGTATGTTAGATTTTTATACGCAGAGACGAGAAGCAGTTCTTCTTTAAGCACGTTTATATACAAAGCAAATGTCGACACAAGGCACCTTCAAAAGAACCACTTCCAAAAGGTAGAGGAAAAGGGCAGTACAAATTATAAATAAAATGTAGTTAAGGTTTAGGTGGTGCTGATTGCAAATACCTGATCACCTTTTGTACACTTCTGTAAAGACGTAGTAGAAACTAGAACCTCTGTAATATAATTTATGTCCGGATCTAGACACAGATGTAATAGTGTCTTAAATATCACGAGTAGTTTGCCTGCATAACATTTAAAGTTACTGCTGTAGTTTGCACAACATTAAAAATATGGTTATCTTTGCAGATAGGTAACAACATTTAACTTTAATTTAATGAAACTATTTCCACTGTGAATATAAAGCAATCTCATGTTCGCGATCCTGCAGACCGACTAAGCTTTTCATATGCATACTGGAGGCAAGTGAGCAGGGAGACGAGCTGACAAAGTGCTGAATTCATCATTCATCATGATCATATGAGTTTTCATGTTTTAGTTCATTTACCAAAGCATTGCAGATAGATTTTAAATTGACATTCTACCTTACAGTCATCTAGTGATTAAATTCATTTCTTACAGTGATCTGAAATGTACTTTAATTAGATAACCCATTACATGGGTACATGGGTACAACTCTTCTGGAAAATATAACTTGTATAACTTATATATAAAGACACATAGGTATATATACATATGTATTGTGGGTGTGTGTGTGGGATAATATATATATATAGTATAAAGCTGGTGTTATTTTATATATTTCTATATTTCTTATTGCCCACATATCCCATGAAAAAGACCAACAATGCATTACTAGTTTTGTTAATATATGACTCTGTTACACGTCTGTGGTTGATCATCACATATCACAAATATGGTTTAATTTAAGAGCATCTTAGATTATTATTTTTTTAATAAAAGGAAGAAGTTAAATCGAATAAACGTGATGAAATGCTCACGTACATGGTTTATCTGAGTAACTTTATGATGGGACATCCATGTAAAATCCATCAGCATATTTTGGAATATGCAGTGACACAAAGAACTTAAAATGAATAATAAATAGGCTAAAGGATGTAAAATTGATCTAATTTATGAATGATTCAGTGGTTAAATATGTTAAAGAGTAGTATGGATCTGTGCACTGCTTGAGAGTCTTTATTCCATGAAGCCGTCCAAAGGCATCGTGTTACTGTATCTTGTGCTGTGACTCACAGACAAGACATACCAATCACCAAGTTACCTAATGCATGACCTGAGATCCTCTCCTCCTCCTCCTCCTCCTCCTCCTCCTCCTCTCTGGCCTCAGGTGGTACTCGGTGCTCTCGGGACACTGTAAAGGCAGTGAATTTAAAAAGGTGCTGTGCAGGTACAAGCTCAGAGTGACATTCCATGTACCTGGAGGGCTGTGGAGGGTGGGATTTTGTTCCTGTGCCGAGATCACACTTTATCTGACATCCAAGGCGCTTCTCATGCTGCCTGAAGGTGATCAGGATGTTGGTTTGTATGAAGGTCAGAGACTGTTGCGTAAGATTGTGGTTGGAATTGAAAAATTGAAAGCTTTCAGAGCCGTCTTTGTTATAGTCCGTGGTCGTGAGGTTCCCACAAAGATCCATGCTGCTCTCAGTGTGCTCTTTTTCAGTCTTGCTCTCTCTGCAAAAACATGAAACTTATTGTGTTGCTGTGTTTGAGCACCGTACACTCACCATGATTCAGTTTCCTTTCACAAACTGAGTCTGTCTTTGCCTTCAGTTGGATGCAGGACTGCAACTAGTACTTATTCTTAAAACCAGTTGATCATTTTCACTAATAATCAATCACTTCTTCCGTCATAAAAGAGTAAAAAGAGAATATCAAATAGCTTGCTTTGTCCAAACTCCAAAGATATCCTGTCATAAAGGGAAGCAAATCCTCACTTTTGAGAAGCTAAAACCAGAGAATGTTCGGCATTTTCCTTTGTTGCTGACTTGCAATCAATTCGTATATCAAAATATTTGTCCATGGAGTAAGATAGTGGTTCCCAGCCAGGGGGTCGGACTCCCACAAGGGATCCCAAGACGAACAATACTTTGGTTTATCACGAAATACTTGCAAACCTACTGACATTCCCGTCAGCCTCAGCTGCACTTTGTTTAGTTAACGCTAAATTATTTCTGGCTTTGTTACCATATAAACTAGATTCAGTTTAGAGTTGGCTGTAGCGACAAAAACACAGAGTTGGCCCGGTCTCCATATTCAGCAAATACCTTGCAGTGTTTGAATGAATTTGTTAAACAGCTGCTGAGCTTTGAGACATTTTCGGAGGATCCCTGAAACTGCAGTGGATGATTACTCAAAAGCATCCTCTAAAAGCTCAATCTCATTTGTGGTTCTAAAGGCGTGTTCAGCGCTTCGCTCTGATGCCTTGGTTAGGTAATACACCGGTGCTGAGAGTTATATTGGAGGTGACACCCCATCAGGCCTATAAATAGCTTTGCACTTTTCCCCCAGGAGCCCAGCTGTAGCTTTCTCGCAGGCATTTGATCACTTGTTTGTAGGCGCCTGACATCACCCACTGCTGCTTTTGTCTCTCTGACTCTCTGACTGCTGCACACACACACACACACACACACACACCATCAGTGTAGCCTCATTACAGCTGGAATACAAGACTTTCAACAGATGCTGTGATTGGGATGCTTTTAAGAGGCAGCCACAGATAGTTCGCCTCAGGTTTTCCCTGAAACCACATTCAATAATGACTCACCTAATCACTTTAAATACTCAACTACCACTGCTACGAGCAAGACGTGTCCGAGTAAAGTGAATCCTCTGATCCTGTATCACTCCTAAATAAATAAAACACTGCACTTAATTGGAGAGTATAGGGGATTCAGGCACAAGCAACATAAGAAGTAGGAGTATGAAGCGAATGAAAGTGAAAAAAAAAAAGACACAAAACCCCTGCAGGCTGTGTCTGACCCCAGTGAGTCACTGTCTACACAAGCTTCTCCAGAATCGGGCATGACTCAGTAACAAACATATCTGAAGTGCACTTCTGTTGCCGGTTACAGCATGTAGCTTCAATTTGGATTGGGTAACATTTTAATGTGCGTTTTATTGAGTTTCATACCATCAATTAAATAAACAGCGAGGAGCTATTTTGTTTTGAACAATCATTTTCTTCTTTTCTTTATTCCACAAGGCCTCGAGGAGGTATTTGGACACAGTTACACATAAAAAAACAAATAAACATCTTTACAAAGTGTTTATGAGTAGAAATTTGTGTTATAATAACTTAAGTGCTGACATATTGGGAGAAATCAATTAGCATTTATTAATACATTAACATTTATAAAATGATCACTCACAAACCTCTTCTTACTGATGGCTTCAAAATATTAGTAAATGATTCATTGATTATTAATAAACCACCAGTCAGAGCTTGTAAAGCATTTATAAAGGGTGTGTTATTAAAAAAAGTGGCACCCTGTGGTGTAATCAGTCTTTAACAATGTGCTGCCTCTCTTTTTCCAACTGATTTTTAGACTTTTTGTGCCCAGCAGGGGAATTGCAGGATTGCTTGATTGAGTTGCTTGATTGCCCAACAAAATGAATAATTAAATGACAAAAAACAAGTTGTTTTCATTGTCACAGTTTAGTGTCCTCCCCCCCTGAGTAGACATCATTTCTGCTGTTTGTAATTCATCTACATTTCAGTGCCACAAAATCAGGTTGGCCAAATATGAAATATCAAAACATCTCAGGTCATTCTCTCTAATCGGTTGTCCTGATGTATATTTCTTTGCATACCAGACACACATTATGATAGACGCAGTGAATCTACAGTAGCCGAGGGGGTGTAAATAATTCATTTCAGGAAAAGGATCTATTTGCCCCCGTGCCTCTCCGACGCGCGTGTGCACCTGGTGCCATTTGGTCACGGCAAAATCATCCAGGAGCACATCCGTGGATTTCTCTGCGCACTTTGCCTCCAGATCCACATTGACTTTTTTGTTTTTTTAAAAACTAAAGCTTGATGTTTGCGCGCAAGTTTGCTCAAGGAAACAAGTAGAAATCCTCCAACATAGAGAATAAGATGTTTTATGTGTATAGGACGAGTCGTTCCCACGTCTCTGGCCGTGATTCTTCACGTGACATGTAAAGAATGATCATTCACCTCAACAGACACGCTGCTTTCTCTCCTCGGTCTCCAGACCAGACCTGAATCTGACGCCGCTCCAGAGACGTGCCAAGCGCGCACTGCTCCACTTTTGGCGAAGCCTTTTTTTTCCCTTTTCTTTTCTTTCTCTCCAGCATGTTGTACGGATGTTAACGGGAAATAATCGACAAGTTTAAGGTGGAAAGGAGGAGATGTTGGCTGCTCGGTTCAGCACGCTGGACAGCGCTCGTGGAAGTTTGGAGAGGACGGCGGCGACGCGCGGACACGCGGGGATTTAATTGACATGAATTTGGGGAGCTGCTGCTGCCGGAGAGATGAACGACGGGTGACCATGGTTGATTTTAAGTGTTTATCATCAACAACAGCAGGCGCAGGTAACCCGAGAGGGCACTTTCCGGAGTGAGACATGGACTTTGCTGAAATTATCTTCGCTTTGTTCATCGTCGTGGTCGCGGTCGTCTCGCTGTTGTCAAACTTGTTGGTGCTGCTATGTTTCGTCCACAGCACCGAGATACGCCGACAGGTGCCCGGTGTTTTCACCATGAACCTGTCCTTCTGCAACATACTCATCACTGTTTTAAACATGCCGGCCACTTTGGTGGGGATTATCAGGAACCAGCAGCCTTTTGGGGATTGCATTTGCCACACGGTGAGCTTTCTGGAGACTTTCCTCACCGCAAACACCATGTTGAGCATGGCAGCTCTCAGTATAGACCGCTGGATAGCGGTGGTCTTCCCCCTCAGCTACTCCACTAAAATGCGCTACAAGGACGCGCTGATCATGGTGTGCTACTCCTGGCTCCACTCCTTCACCTTCTCCCTGACGGCGCTCCTCTTCTCCTGGGTCGACTACAGCGACGTTTACGCGTCCTGCACATTACAGCCGAGCCAGGGAGGCAGCGACAGGATTAAGTTTACAGTCTTCACTGTCGTTTTCCACGCCACTAGTTTCATGCTGTCCCTGCTCATCCTGTGTTTCACCTACCTGAAGGTGCTGAAAGTCGCCAGGTTTCACTGCAAGAGGATTGACATAATCACCATGCAGACTCTTTTCCTCCTGGTCGACATTCACCCAAGGTAGTTCACCTGATGCCTCATATAAACATGTTTTATTTTTATTTTTATCATGGTTCTTTTCATTTAGAATTCATCTGAAGAAAGTATTTTTTTCTGTTTTCAGTGTGAAACAAAGATGTTTGGCTGAGCAAAAGAGGAGAAAGCAGAGAGCCACAAAGAAGATCAGCATCTTCATCGGCTCATTCATCATCTGCTTTGCTCCTTATGTGATTACAAGGTAAGTCCAATTGATGATAATCCATAAATGATTGGATTTGGTGCAAAACTCCTGTAAAACAACTTAAAAAAGATAAATGACCCTACTTAAACACTGTGGTTCCATGTGAGTAGCCTAATAATGTAAAACACAGGCTGGATCTAATGACCTTATTTCTGCATTGTTGTCCTCTACAGACCAGTAAGATGCAGATCTGTCACAACATTATCGACACATGAAGTGCACATCCGCATCATTTTCACCTAATGATTTTAATTATTATCATTTCTGTGGAACATGAGACGGCTCATTAGTCTTCTGTAACACCCTGTAAACAGATGGCTTGCCGGGCTGCTTCCACAGAAACGCACGCTCAATACACTGTAGGACAATAGATACAGTACAAGGCGACGAATGGAGAGGCTCCCAGAGAAAAAAAAAAGAGGAAACGCTTCAGGGGCCCACGAGAAAAAAAAAAAAAAAAAAAACCTGTTGTCAGCCGGATGCGGTGCTGATGATCCATCAGCTTGACATTTGTGGCGTGTGCACATATGTGGGAGAGGAGGGAAGACAGGGAAAAAGTGTCTGAGTAATTGGAGTAACCTCCTGACCAGGCTTACCCACTGGAAGTAGCCTGAGTGACTGTTGAAACCAAACCATCTAATTATAATAATTTCCACTCCTACATATCAGTAAATGAGCGTTTATATACATCATTTAGAGACGGTAAAAGTGTAATATTCCTTGCCCTCTGTGGTAACCTCATGCTTCCATGACATTTATGTTACATAACGTTGCCGTTAATGAGCATGGGAAGCGTTGAATTGGTTTAACACTGCAGATGATGTGAAAGAACCACAAGAAAACAAGTCATATATATTAATTTGGTGTATGTACGATTAAAAATGTCATCTCAAAGAAGCGCCTCATAGAGAAAACGACTTTTGTGAATGATCATGACACCTTTTTTTAAAAACAAAACAAAACTTCTCATGTTTCTGCTGCCGCACCTTCAGGTTGGCCGAGCTTCTACCCTTCGTGGACATCAACCGCCACTGGGGAATCATCAGTAAGTGCCTGACATACAGCAAGGCTGCGTCTGACCCCTTCGCCTACTCGCTCCTACGTCAACAATACAAGAAAGTCCTGGTTACTGTCGTCAACAGGCTCCTCCGCCGTGACCTGTACCCCTCGTCTGGCCATAACAGCTCTTTAGACACGGAGAACGACTACTGTCTCCAGAGGATCAGCTAATGGCAAATGCGCGGACATGACAGATAACACACTACCAAGCCAAAAATAAAGGTTGCCTCTTGGAAGAAGGTGGGCGGAGGAAAAGAATGAGGAGAGAGACAGAGAGGACAGGATATTGTTCGGAAAGGGAAAAGAGAGCAGATAGAGAGGGACAGATTGTGGGTGGGGTGGGGGGTGGGAGGTGGGCGAGGAGAGAGCAAACATTAGGAAGATAGTGGGTGGAGAAGAATGAAGAGACAGTGATGAGGGGGAGGACGGATGGGTGGAGGGGAAGGCAGATAGAGAACGACGGGGACGGTGTGTGGAAGACGTTGGCCAAAGACGGTAAACAAGGGATCTGTGATTCATCGGCGATGGCAAAACACACAATAACCACACACAGATCAGACAAATCAATTTCATCGAATAAGTCATGGGTTCAGATTCAACTCAAAGTGAAGGTCCCCACTGCTGGAGACAGGCCTCTTCCTCTCTTCGAGGGACATGTATAAAGTGGCCTTTTGTACTGTACCAACCACTTTATAATGATTCGGACGAACCCACATGTAGTGACCTTTCTACTGCCACAAAATGCAAGGACAGAGCTTGAAGCTGATGGTCAATAGGCGTTGGAGTGAAGATGTGAAGGAAAGAAAACCATGTTGTTCCTTCTTCTGGATAATGTACCTTCAGAGAATGGATGTACTCTTAGGTGTGGAGAAACAACTGCTGCACATTATTGCCATGTTCTGTATTGACCATGTTAGACTACTTTGCAGTGTCATGTTAGTCACTGAATATTGATGCACTTTGTCTAATTCTCTCAGAGCTACTATAGTTACAGGAGCCAAAGGCAAATAACATTTACACCATGATATTAAACAATAAGGCGGGTGATATTCTATATTTTTCAAAGATAACTATACATTACTTATAATATCTTATATAATGTATCTTATAATAATAGTTTTTGGACTGTCATGTCTTGCAAATTTTACTTTTTAGACTTCCCAACTCAGCCCCAAGATCACTTGTTCCTAATTATTTTTGTAATTTTTGCATTTATATATGGGCAGTTCCTAATTATTTTTGTAATTTTTGCATTTATATATGGGCAGCTGTAAAAAACAGGTTATGTATATACACTTTTATTTTAAAAACATACATTAAATGTGTTGGAAAACAGTTGCTTTATTTTAAAAACATACATTAAATGTGTTGGAAAACAGTTGCTGAAAACATGTGAAAAGACGTTTTTAAAACAGTTTTTCACCAGTTTTCAGTCCAGGATTTTGTGGGCGGTCCTTAAAGGGTGGCTCGATGACACGCTGAGGCCACCCTGAGCATACCCCTGCATGAGCAGAGAGATAGAGATTAATTCATCTCGCTCAGAGTGTTTTAAAGTTCGTCATGTCATTTTCTGAACTCATCTGTTTCTGTCGCTTCAAAATGGCTGCTCGACTGCTCCCACGAGTGGGCGTGGCTTCAGCACATTCAGCGGACACGCCCCCACAGTCCTGGAGCTGAGAATACTGCTCATTTACCTGATTTTGACACCTAATTTCATAAACTTGTCGATATTTTTAATCATTCAAATTTGGCTGAGTGGTTAATAACACTTTCTTCTTTGGTCTCTCTTGCTTTACACAGACTTTAAAGAGCTGGACATTGTAGTTTTTTGAGTAGCAAACGTTACTCAAACAGGAGAAAACTGCATTTTTGTGGGGGGTCTATTTGGTGCACTGGTGAGGATTTATGGTAGTATGTTTGTTTGACAATAGACTACAGTGCCCTGGTTCACTGTAAGGAAGAAACACATCCCCCAGCCCCAAAGTGTGGCTCAGTGATGTGGCTCATTTGTGTAGTGGCAATTTTACAATGCTCCAAGTTCCTACACCACTTCGTCTGCAAAGCATCTTAGTTTTTCACACTTGGTTCATTTAATTAAATCCAACTCTCTTGTGAATTAAACCCGCGTACTCACAAGTCCAGGAGGAAGGGATGATGTGATTGAGTTTATTTGAAGATTGAGATCTGCGGCTGCACACACAACAAACACTTAGCACAATCAATTTTTTACTGCTTTTTCATCTTTTTTTTCCATGGGATTTGTTGACAATTAGAAAAACATAGACTATCACCTGACTTATCCTTTAAAGTGTGTTTGTAACTGAATGTACTAGAGATAGCCCACTTTGAACTGAAATGCATTTGTTTTGCCAGTTGACTGGAGAAAATGTTTCTATGGATATTTACATGATGTTATTATATATTTTGCACTGTACAGGAACAACATTTTGTCTACATAAAGGGGGAGTAACGTGATGTAGCATAGGAAGGCTTTCAAAGTGCTTTAAACACACCGTTTTGTGTTTGTGCCAGATTTGAATATGTGACTTTTTCAGCTGTTCAGTACTTAAAACCAGAATAGCTGCTTTATTATTAAAAAATCTGTTCCTTTTGATGTACTTCATGCACATGTATTTTTCCTCTTGTGAGCCAGTTGCTGTTCTTTGGCAGTGTGATTAGCTATTAGTGGAATCTGTGCAATAAAAGCTGTCAGTTATAAAGCTATTAAAAATATTAATGTTTTCACAGTAACGTCATTGAATCTAGATAATGCCCTTCAATTTAATTTGAACATTTTGGAAATTGAATTCAAGCAGTGCAGTTAAAGGTCTTGGACACTAAATGGAAAATAGTGGGACTTTTATTCTTTTATTCAAATGATCGATGAGGATTATGGAAAAACTATGGGCAATATTCAATATATGAACCGATGGATACAGGTACACTTGAAAGGAAATAAAACTGTTTTGTTCTTTGTTCACTCCCAGCTACACGCTGTTTCTACATCACATTGTTTTGCTTCCATCTGCCTCAGGCCCTAATTATATCCTAGATGATATACGGGATAAAAAATGACTGTGGTGTCACACGAGCCAATCTCTGTTGCAGTATCATTATTGCAAAGTGTAATTAAAGAGACGAGTCAAAGATCATTTTTGCAGATTAGTGATTCTGATTTATTCGGACTCAGTAATGATTCAGGCTTAATCTCATGCATGGAAACAGACCAACAGTAATTATTTGCAGCATTAAGTGAAGGAATCTCCATTTTATGTGGCTAACTTCAATGAATTTCATGTTAATAGCAGCTCAAGGTTGTATTGAAGCCAGAGCTTTGCCATATTAACACAATGTCGATTTAACCCTAATCATCAGAAAATGAAACCGGTGATTAAAACAGCTCAAATAGAAAATGTATGCATAGAAAAATATGTGTTCTAGCTACTCAAGTTTAAAAGGACAGTACCTCAGTTAGCTGACTGAGTGTAAAGTTTGTATATTTTTTTATGTGACTCTTCTGATACTCAACCGCAGCTTCAGTGTAAACGTGTAATTAAGCCCAAGTAGAATATAAAGATAGTTTACCTCAGAGACTCACATGACCCAGTTTGCAGGTCGGCGGTAAACACCTCAAACCTTTACACACAGTTTACATTTGTTGATGAGGAGGCGCGGATGTCTTACAAAAACAATCTAATTCTGGAAATTCTGGAGTAGTACTTTAACCAGACATTATAAAAAAACAGAACGAAGGACTTTTGGAGCCAGGCGTCTTGCACTGGATCTGCATGTTTTGCAGATTAAAGAAACAAAACTATGCAGCCATACTAGAGGTTTTATGAGGCTGTATGTGAGCTCGCTGACATATTTAAACTGACATTACCACTCGGATGTTTCATCATCACCAGCTAAGTGCTAACTGTAGCTGTCTGCTTGGTGCACTTGGTTTGGGTCAGGTAGTGTACGGTGGGATTTTAGAGCTACCTGCTGGCACCTGAAATAACGTTACGAGAGCGGTGAGAGTGAATAAACCAATGTGTTATATTATAATAGTCATAAGTGGGCTGGACAGCTAAACACTGAGCTGAAAATCACTATACTATCCAATAGTTATTGAGATATTTCCATTTGGAGGTGAGTGGTTGACCTTCATTAGAGCCACAATGTTGGCGTGACTACAAAGCAAATTATTTCTTGTATTTTTAAACTGCTTGATATTGCACATTTCTCCATGTACCAATAGTATTTAGTGTCCTCACCTGTGCAGACTGGTTTTAAAAACTATACACCGTGGCCTCCTTCATCAAACCCTTTTCAGTGCTAATATAATACACTCTACCCATTTTAAATGCAAATGTGCACAGGTGTTGGTCCATCATTATCAGCTGGTTATAAACCAGAATCATTCAGCCTTGTCTTTTGGGCTTATGATCATCTTCAAGAATTCTCTTATTATTAATTCTCTTGAAACCTGCATCGGTTTAACTCACTCTCTCTGTAATCATTTCTCTATGCGCTAATGTCTCGGGTGTCGTGTCTCCCATAAAGCTTCATGTACATTCTCTCTTATACCGGGCTGCACAATAATCTGCATAATTCATATTCCCGATTTAGCTAAAGGATTAGTAGTAGTTTCACTTTACTCTTGCTCTCACCCTCAACTCACTCCACTCATTATAGCCAGAGGGCCAAGCTCACTCTCAAGATCCAGTCTTGAACCCAGGGGTCCTGTGCCCGCCCGCCTGCCTGCCTGCATGATGAATCATCATGCTTCCCATTATGCTAATTCAGATCAGTTCAGTTTGAAGGAGAGGAGACCCTATAATTAGCCGAACGAGTAAAAAAAAAGGCTCACTTAGAAAATGTGGGTAGCCGTGACAAAATGTTTGGTGTGTTTTTTTTTTCTGTATGTGAACGAGAAATCAGGTCAGGTGGCCACCGTCAGCCTTGACAATCAAAGAATTTGCTCTAACTACTAGTAATCTTGAAAATTGTTGTTTGATTATGGAGAATATTAGGGATTAAAGCTCAAGTTGGCTTGATTGATGTGTCTTAGCCTATCAAAGCTAGGGGGGAATGGGTGCAACTCCCACCCTCTCAAGCTTCCTCCTTATTGTTCACCACAATTGTTTCAGCTCTAGCAGCTTACTTAGCTGCCATTTTACATAAAAAAAAACATTCTGTGATACATAAAAGATGTGAGTAAAAACAGTAAGAGAGTTACAAATAGAAAAATTAAATTAAAAAAATATGAAAATCACGATTTACATCATTTTCATAGTAAGACAATTGAGTATTTTTTGTTCCCTTTAAAGTCCCCAATCATTGCTTAATGTGCCAATTAAGGACCTGTTCTGCTATTGGCCAAACAAGGTCATGTGACTGAGGGGATGTGAGAATATAAAATGAGTAAAGCCAATGTGACTCTTGCTCTTTAATTGATTTTAATCCAGAAGTTTCCTGGAACAAGAAGTCAACAAAAGTGGACAGAAAACAGCATGCTGGCCCCGTCAATTTACCTTAAATACGATAATAAATGAGCACCTCATTTGCAAAAAAAATATATACACGCACATACTCCTGTCCCTACTTCACCTCAGAGCTATTTCCTCTGTAACTTGATAGTTGACCGTAATGCATCTAATAAAGTCGCTCTGAGGGAAGTTGAGAGTGGATTTCTGCAGAGTTGGGGAATTGACACACACACACACACACACACACACACCCTGTGTCTGCGTGTGTGTGAGGTGCCACATCGAAACGGAGTATAAACCCTCGGAAAATGAGCATCATGTTGTTCATCCTGCTGCAGTTGTTTGCTCTTGTTTCGTGCTCTCCTCGGCGTTGTGATCCAGGGATCCGAGGTAAAGTTTTTTTTTTCCAGCTTTATGTATTTGATGATCACAGATGCACCCGAACCTGCTGCATGAATTGGACGTGACATATTTTCATGTGTAGTTTAATAGATCCAGAAGTTGACTTTCATGCATTTAAAACACTCTTGTGTAACTTTTATAGACTTTTATAGACTTCAATCCACAGAATGATAATGAGTATGATGATGTTGGCCTGTAGCTTGTCATATTTTATTAATATTCCAGATGAAAGCATGCTTTTTAAAAACTTAATTATTAAGATGTTTAATCCTATAAAATTGTGGGACCTCTCATGTCTTAATGGTACTATGCAGACAGACAGGCATTTTAGAAAGCTGCTCAAGCAAGACCAGAAGGTCGACCAAGCAGAATATTTTGTAGGCCACATTGAAGCTTTTACAGAAACCACTCTGCCATCTAGTGTCTGCCACAGTGTCAGCTAATGACATACTGATGTGTCTTGCAGGGCTGTGCAAGCCAACAGTGGAAGAAAAACGTAAGTGCCTGCATGAGCATGTTGTATTGGCTGATCACCTCTCTGGACTGTTGAATTCATTAATTATAGCTTATCCTTGACGTTTTGAGACACTCATTTTTCACACCAGAGAGAGAGATCAGGCTTTAAAGCCTCCCTGACAGGTCAAGTGTTTGCACAGTTACACCCCTTGTGGGTTTTGAATTGAGTCAGTGTTTTCAAAGACAAAAAGGATGAGATCATAAGTCACGCTGGGTGTAGTCTTAATGGAATCTTGCCCGAAAGACCATCATGTGTATTTTTAGATGATCAATGGCACTATGAAATATTCAAATTCTAATTTCCAGAGATAATAGAAATATTTGGGGCTCCATGATTGAAGACAGCCACAGTGAGGCTCATGATTAACTGTGTGACACATGTCTCGAAATAAGACTGATAAATTAGATCCGTATCGGCTGTTGGCATGAATAACTGTTCCCTGCTGTGTCCTGTGCCTAACTTATCCGAGTTTCCTTTTTTTTTTTTTACCTCAGCCAAATGCACAGATGTGTCACTCTCCTACTGCGATGACATGCCCTACACTCAGACCATGTTCCCAAACATCCTCGGCCACAAGACCCGTGAAGACGCAGAGGCGGGCGCCGAGTATCTCCTCATGAGCGTGGTTGAGTCTCTTCTCGGTGGGGAGTGCAACCCCGAGATCCGAATGCTTGGCTGCTCTGTGTTGACTCCGCGCTGTGAGAAGCAGAAGGTGCTGAGGCCCTGTTGGACCACCTGCGAGGCGGTGCGTAAAAGATGCAGCCACGCTTTCGATGCCATAGACATGGCTTGGCCTTACTTTTTGGACTGTGATCGCTTCTTTGTCAGTGACGAAGAGGAATGTTATGATCCGCTGGAGGGCCTCAAAGGTGAGAACTAAGTACAAAGTAACCTCACCTGACTTTATGACAAACTATAATCTTGCTTATATGTTAAAATTCTGTTGCCATTATAGTCCAATAGAGCATCTGGTTTGCATACGTGTTCGTGTACCTCACCTCTAAATAATGTCCAACTGCAAAGTCTTATTTCCCCTCATAAATCTTCTTTTATATTGGGTCCTGCGGCTGTTTTTATTTGCAAACTAGCCCTAAAAACAGCGCCTTAATGGACCACAGGAAGACAAACGTTGTCTGTCACCAACTGTTGCTGAATTCGTGAAGTTTCTAACAATAAAAACAGACACTCCGCTGATACTCACGACTGAAATCACGTGTGAGCCATATGAGGTCATTAACAGCAGGAATTCACGCAGGACGGAAGGAACTGATCTGAGCATAATTTATCAGATTTGAGTACAGTAAAGTGTGCACAGGGTCATACACCCAGGGAAATTAACAACATTGTCTTAACCTTCGCTCCTGTGGCACTGTCTCACTTTTTTATTGTGCGTAACATTTGAAGGATTGGGTTCAGATGTCTGGCAGCGGGTCGGAGGCGTGTAATTATTCCCACAT
This sequence comes from Larimichthys crocea, assembly GCF_000972845.2. Lineage (NCBI taxonomy): Eukaryota > Metazoa > Chordata > Actinopteri > Sciaenidae > Larimichthys > Larimichthys crocea. The sequence goes on along the minus strand of NC_040024.1, from coordinate 3,802,340 downwards.
TCGTACACTTCATTTCAAACGAACGGACGTTCCTGTTTTGAGATCATGTGACCTCGAGCTCTTCACGCAGTAACTGCCACGGCTATAACATGCATATGTATGCAGTAAAAGGCCTGTCAGTGAAAAGCAGGTGCACTTTATGTTCCATTGAAGATAACAGCATGGCTATAACACATGGGTCATTTTTCAAGCAAAAAACTTTTAATTGAAGATGATAGTAAACTGAATATCTGACTAAACTAGCATTTTAAACATGCCACCGTGGGTTTTCTGGGATGTTGACTGGAATCCTTTAAATGAATAACTGATGAAAATAAATGAATAAATAATGAAACTTCAGTCATCTGTTAGAAAGCCCTCTGAAATGTTAGTACATACTGCCTTGCTTGGTTTTTAACATCTTACAGATTCTGTTGTTGTTCGAGAGAATCCTGTTAAATGGGAAAGGGTCAGTTATATCTGAAGAAGACTGAACCTCTGACAGCTTTACACAGTACAAGTCATGCATTTAAACTAGTAGTGAGCGTTTTCAAATACAGTCTAGGTCACTTGAATTTGTCAGCATGAAGCTTCAATGTGGTCCATGTGGTTTTTGGAACTATTATTGGTTTCTGTAAGTGTGAAGACAAAAATAAGGGCAGACGTCAGTTCACCAGTTTAATGTGTCAGCTGAAATAAACACATTCAGCTCATCGGGCATTTGGTGTTACATGAACTTTCCACACTCTGATTTCGTATGTAGCAGACTCTTCAAACGTCCTATATATAGCCTGGCAACCCTACAAGAATAGAGAAAAGCACTTTTGGTTGATAGATCTAAAAATGTGGCCAGTCGGATCTAAAAGCACATTGATCAAAACTGATAAGTCACGCTGTGCTTTTCTTTACAGCAGAGCAGAATGAAGAAGCCGTTGACAGCATGGAAATCCCTCCTCCTGAGGACCTCGCTACCACGATACAGTTCAGCTATCACACCAACGCTCAGATGATCACCACCTTAAAGAAAGTCGAGGAACGATGCTCCGACATAGCAACGACTTACAGCATCGGCCGCAGTATGGAGGGCAGGGAGCTGCTCGTGATCGCGTTCTCGGTCAACCCTGGCGAACATGAACTGCGTAAGTAAAACAAAGTATATGTAGATGATCTGAATCCTTTTTGTTAGACCTGTAACTCTAATTGTGACCTTCTGTAGTCGAGCCTGAGCTAAAGTACATCGGCAACATGCATGGAAATGAAGTCCTGGGTCGGCAGCTGCTGATCTACTTGGCTCAGTACCTGTGCTCGGAGTATCTGCTGGGGAATGAGCGCATCCAGACACTTATCAACACAACCCGCATCCATATTCTGCCCTCCATGAACCCTGATGGATATGAGGTGGCTGTTGCTGGACTCCAGGACAATGCAGGCAATGATGATGAGGAGGTCAGAGTTACATACGTACAAAACATCCTAATAATCCACACACATTGCTCAACTGTTGTGACTGTTTGTTGTAATGATGAACTGTGTTCAGGGTCCTCGATATGACTCTTCGAACATCGGAAGGAACAATGCTCAGAACGTCGACCTGAACAGAAACTTCCCAGATTTGACGACCATTGTTTACAGCAGACGCAAACGAAAGGGCGCCCGCACCGACCACATCCCAATCCCAGACTATTACTGGTTTGGTAAGGTACAGTATGAATCTTTATCCATACATGTCATGTGACTGAATGGATATTTTTTATAGCCTGACATTGCTGATGAATCACGTTGAAGGAGTAAACTTGTTTCATTTCTTGGTCCTAATAAGTCTTAATGCTGCAATACAGGTCGCGCCTGAGACTTACGCTGTCATGAAGTGGATCCGCTCCATCCCGTTTGTGCTCTCCGCTAACTTTCACGGCGGAGACCTGGTAGTGTCTTACCCATACGATCTGTCCAAACACCCGCTGGAGCGCAACATGTTCTCCCCGACGCCGGACGATCAGGTGAACGGGCTCCTTGAAACAGGAGAATATCACTGCATTATCAATTTTTAAACATATTTAATCTGTAATATGTACGAGAAAAAGACTATATTATTCTGATGTATTCCATAGGTATTCAAGTTTCTTGCAAAAACATATGCAAATGCCCACGAATCAATGCACCTTGAAAGCGCCCAGTGTGGATCGTCAAGCTCTAACAGTCAGAGAGGAATCATTAATGGAGCACAGTGGTCCAGCATTGCAGGCAGTGAGTTAAAAAAAAGTGAACATAATTCCTCAGTAACAGTCTTACAGTGTCACCTTCTGACTCTGAAATAATAATGAAATGTAAGCTGTAGCCACTAGAGGTCGCTGTAAGACCAGAAGCAGTGAGGAGGAACCTCTGAAAGGTCAGCACGGCTTCTCGAGGCTGTTTTTCTTTTGTCTTCTGGACAGGCATGCAAGACTTCAACTATCTTCACACCAACTGTTTTGAGGTGACCGTGGAGCTGGGCTGTGATAAGTTCCCTCCTGAAGAGGAATTGTTTATCGCCTGGCATGATAACCACGATGCTTTAATCACATATATGGAAACAGTAAGAAGAATTTTGGCTGTTTGTTTGGCTGTTTTTGTCGATGTTGTAGCGTTTGGCTGATCCATTACGACTTCAAAAACACTTTTTAACATAAATATATCCACTGTATCCGATCTGTGCATCCCTAATACGGCTGAGAGTGGGTTGTGCAAGATTGTTTTTGATGCATTTGAAGTTATTCTTTGGAAGCGACTTGTCTTGTTGTTCTTCAGGCCCATCGAGGCATCAAAGGCATTGTCCAAGACGAGGAGGGAAATGGAATCAAAGGCGTTCGAATATCAGTGAGAGGAATACGGCATGACGTGACCACAGGTAATACATATCAGCTGCTAACATAAGTTCTTCACATATATTTTCCTGTATTTAATTACCTAACATGAGCCAACATGACACATTTCAGCCGTTCAAACAGAGTTTGGGGACTTGTGAGAGATAGAGCATGAAGTAATCGTCAAAATTGCTGCAGCGAAGGCTGAAATATCGTTACTTTAAGTCCGGTATTGCTCAGCTAAAAACACAATTTCCACAAGTTCCTGCCATGTCCACTTTCTGACTTGTAAATAGCATTTGTGTCAACATCAAAATTGTAATTACAACTAAGAAACTTTAACATTTGTAACTGGAAGTACCTGAAACACAGGGGCCTCACTTGAACCACCTGTCATTTAAGGTAATCAAATGCACGTTTAATGATTCAATGACATTTAAATATTAGAAAATTATACTGTCAGTGCACTCACATGAGTTGTCCATTCAAGTCTTTCCTTACACACGTATACATCCGTGCATTTCAAATTTCCACACCCTCAGTTTGTAATGTAGAAACGTTATGAGTGATCTAACAAGTAAAATTGCTCAGAGACATAAGCATGTAAATTAAGTCCAAACGCTCCACCTCCTTCTCCTTCCCCAGCTGAAAACGGAGAGTACTGGCGCCTCCTCACACCTGGCATCCACATCGTAAGCGCCACGGCCCCGGGCTACGCCAGAGCTATGAAGAAAGTCCACCTCCCTCCTCGCATGTATAAAGCAGGCCGGGTGGACTTTTTGCTGGTGAAAGCCGTTCCAGATCCTGAAGTGCAAGTGCAGGATGACACCATCTTGTCTATAGACAGCTACGACCGCTTTGACCCTTATAATCAGTACGAGCGCTACACCCTGATGGCTGACGTGAGCCAGAACCAAGAGGTGAGAGAGGAGAAGCCCTGGTGGTGGAACTATTTTGCCCAGCCGGGAGGACCTGCACCAACCTGGCTGCTCAAACACTATTAGAGCTTTAATTTAGCATATACACACACCAGCTGAGCTATCATGTAATGAATGTGCTACATTTTTATTGGTGTTGAAGTGTCAAAGCTAGGTTGCTGGCCTTCATGTTGCCTTGCACGCTCTAATCTACGTGTGCTCTGTTTGGCCCAAAGTTGAAATTATAATGTAAGCTTCTTACGAGCTTTTCAGTTAATGACCACGATGAAATGAAGTTTGTTAAAGACAAATTTCAAAGCAGAAATAAATACCCTTTATGTGATTTTGATTTGGCTGATTTGGTGTTTTTCCTTCCATGTGTGTCTATGATTTGAAATAAACCAAAATTATATATATATGTATTCTCTTGTTTGTTACTAGTTTATCTTTATAGCAGCTTCCAAACAACAACAACATTTAAAACAAGAGTGCCCATCTAATTTTTTGTTTAGGCTGGATTCATTATTAGATTTTTAGGATGTAATGAACCCAACTGGCCACTAGAGGGCAGGCTAAATCAACTTCTGGTCTACAAACAACAGAGTCTGGTTCTACTACCACACAGTGTATCATTTGTATGATAAGCAGAAATAGTTGCTCAGTTGTGTCTTGAGCATTATGCTGAGTCAGAGTTTTGACTCAGAGGCTCTGCTTTCAGTTGTAGGTTTACTATAAATGATTTAATTCCAATGATTATAACCCGAACCTGTAAAATGTAGGTCACACGTCCTAATTTGAACAACACAGTGTATGAAAGTGAAATCAACAAGTAACTTTTTACCTATTCCCAAAAACTTTTATGAGAATATATATATTTTTTTAGAAAGTATTTAAAAATCTTCAACTTATGAGCTCTGAAAATAAAGAATTGTCTACTTACAGTCATATTTTAATTAGCTGTGAGTAGTCCCACCAAACAGTGATTATTATTTTTTGAACAGTTAAATTGTTGCACAAAAGAACAAATCTCGAATTTTGTGTAACAGAATGAACTTCTTCTAGTTTTGTCTTCTTGTCCTATTAATCATCTTGTGACCTGTCAGCTTTATCTTGTGACTTCTTGGAAAGATCTCGACCACCAGGTTGGGAACCAGTGATCTAAAATACAGACCTTTAAAATTTCTCATCCTACGCTTAACATTAATCCCTTCAAAACCGGATTAATCCAGGACAATCACTGAAACTTTTGTCAGTATATCATTACACACCTGAGCAGGAGGATGTTTTCTACACTTAAACCTAATTTCTGTTTGTGTATTTTAACAACTGTTTGTTTTATGGGGGGATTAATCTGTGCCTTAAGTACTTCCTACAGTTTAAAGGTCAAGATCATACCATCCAAACAATAACAGACAAGGAAGGAATTAACTAAATAAACACCGGGATATAACGCATGATTGACAGTAGAAACAATCTATTCAATTCATATGTTAGGAAGTACCAAGTCACGGCTATTTCATGACAACAAGTGAAGTTGAAACAAGCAGTTGAACAGAAATGCAAACCTGACCAACAAGGTAAAAAGATGCATTGTGCTGCAACCAAACTAGAGGAACTGCTTCAAAGAATAGAGAATTCAAGCACCACAACAACACAAATTCACGAAATGTACACGCCACAGTGAAAAGTAGTACAAAATGGAGTAAAGCAAGCACGAGCATTGCCAGCCCTGGGGTCCAGTGAAGTCCCAAATATTATAAACAAAACAGCTCTTAAGCATTTTTATGTAAGGTCACGAAAGAAGCCTGGGAAAAACAAATTACCCGCGCATAAAGGTCGAAGAATACTATTAGAGAATCTTAGAGAAAAGTCTGCTTAGTGAACTAGTTGAACCATGACAAGTAAGTAAGTAAAAAAGAAAGAAAGAAAGAAACCAGGCGTCTCAGGGGATTTACAAAACACAAACACATGATTTGGCACCAAACTCAACCGAGCAGCCGAGCAGCAGAGGAGGGACCTCCATCTATATAGTCGATATGGAAAATACTGCACATTGTCCCAGTAACACATAACATTTCAGTAGATTGTCAAATGGCATCAACAATGTTGTTTCAAATACTGGAATTCATTATAGACTGTACAGTGCCTAGAAATTGATATTGTCATGACGAGGAGGATGATCTATCCGATAATATTCTTTGTGTAATCATGGAGTAATCAGAGTAAACTCATGGTTTGAGATAATGAGAGCTTAATTTGCACAGTTTTGGGCTGATTGCTCAACTGTTGTGTCTGTTGTTGTGAGGTTGAACTCTATGAGCCTCGTATCATTTAACAGTCATGAATCAGTTGTCATTAGAGTTGGGCAATCAGATGATTTTAGATCGAGATCTACGGCGTCCGCAATCTACTTTTCAGGGTATTCGTAGAAATGAATGTCCTCTGACTTCTGTTTCCAAACTTCACACAACCTCATTGACTGGATCAAACCAATAGAGTGATGTCGCCAACTGCTTTACAGCTTCAAATTAAACTCATTTGAAACCTGTGTAGTATCTTTAAAGGTCCAGTGTTTAGACTTTAGTGGCATCTAGTGGTGGAGCTTTGAGATTGTAACTAACTAAAAATCCGTCACCTCTCCCTCTTGGTCCAAGCTACTAAACTACTACAGTGGGCGACAAAACTTGTGAAAAATGCAAAAGGTCCAAAGTGAAGTCAGTGTTTGGTTTTGTCCCTTCTGGGCTGCTGTAGAAACATGATGGTTCAAAATGTCGGACTCCGTAGAAGAGGACCCGCTCCCTCTGTAGATATTTAAGGCTCATTCTAAGAGAACATAAACATAACAATTCAGATTTTCAGATGACCGTAGACAAGTAAAAACATAATTTCAGTGCTTACAGATTATATTTAAGTAACAGATACTTGGACCTTTCTCATTTTATCAAATGTAAAGACAGTGATTACATGAAAGGGACATGCATGGATTTGCAAGATATAACCGTTTGCCTCGGTGTAAAAACTAATACTAACTACTAATAATGAGCTGTGAGCATTCATCTGGTATCAAGAGATCTTCACATTCATAGTTTAGTTGCAGGTACAATAAGTGTATTTGTCAAGTAGCTCAGAAAAACTATAAGAAAACACTCCATTACTCCTACCTATGATGAAACTGGACGTTAATGCTACAGAATGATGTCAAACAGGACCTGCGCCTCTCTCTATATGTACAGTAGAGGGAGTGACTGTTTTTTTTGTCCCATTTTTTTTAGTGAACATACAAACCATGTAGGATTAACCCTGTTTGCTTTTCCTCGAGCCGCCCATGTCAGGTGGCTGGTGTTGGGTCACCAATTACTTGGTGAGGCTGAGAAAGTAGCATAGAGCTGCCCTGAGCTGCCATGCTGTATTAGCATCATGCCGCTGGCAAGTAGGTGAATGACGTCTCATTTGAGTCCAGCGAAGCTGCTCTCTGTTCTCAAAGGAGCTTTAATATGCTTATGCCCCTACTCAAGATCAGTTTGTAACTATGACTATTAATGAACACTCTGTCCACCATGTGAACATGTAGTGCCACCGCGTGCCAGAATTTCATTTATTTCATTTATTTCTGATTAACCAATTTTAGTATATGCTCACATAGACACTTGAGATATAGACCTAAATGTATAAAGCCACCAGGTCTGAATATTTTCATTATTTCCAATACATGTACATACTGTATAAGGGCAATGATTTAACATAATTTGCAGGCAAATTTTATTTAAATAGCAGTAACAGAAGTTACAAAGTTCTTTAGAAGAAGAAAAGAAATGAAAGACTGAGACAGAGAAAGCAGAGAGGACGACATACTGTATAAAAGAAAAGAAGTAGTTCTAAAATAAAATTAAACTAATGGGCCTCATAATGCTTCCATTTCCATAAACAAATGGTAGTTTTACTCTAAACGGGCATTATGCTGATTGTTCTGTGGCTTAGAGGTGAAAACACTTCCTTCATGAATTCAAAATCATCTAAAATGCTAATTAAGAAGCTTATAAATAAACAAAAGGGCAGCACGTGACATCAACCAGCGTAAAATAAGTCACTTCTGCCCCAATTACTCCCTACATCTCTCTTATTAGCACTGTGAGTGAATTAAAAATATGAATATTAAAGGAATTTTAAGTCAGTCAGGACCCCTTCAAGTGGTCGCAAGATAAATCTGAATAGTTCTGAACTGATTAATGGGAAAGCAAAGATGAAAATCAGAAAAGTATTACAACAGCACTTTAAATGCAAAGCTGTAACTTGACAAACTCTGTTGACTCTTTTGAAAATCATCTTTTTTAGGCGTGTCAGCTCTTCTGTCTGACTTTGTCTGATTTTAATTTTAGTTATTTGAAGCAGCACTCTTTTTTTGGATGCACTAATTCCCATTTGTTCTGCTTTACGGTCAAGGTCACACCTTGCAAAGTCTGACAAACAAGGTAGCAGGAATGAGTGATTTGAGAAACAACATTTCAACTTTGCAGGTTTATTGCACACCAAGTGAAAACCTTGTATACTCTCGGACATCGCACAGTATTTATGAATCTTTATGGATGTAACTATATTCTGTTTTTACAGTCCTTCCAGAGGAGATTCACTGGGCCCTGCCAAACTCCCATAATTGCAAAAACAGCATTTCATTTCATAATAATAGCTCAATGTCAAGTCCAATTCAGTCCGCTTGTTAAGCGGCAGCAATTACCAAATCGTACATGTGCAGACAACTCCTCTGGTGGGTGATAATAAGCTACTTTCTTTGTTACAGACCCTGAACAAACTCGAGGGGGAACACGTGAAGCAAAGATAATGCGATCAGTCGAGCGTGAGTGTATACAAAACCCCGCCAATCGTTCTTGTAGAAAACCCCTCAGCTATGACAGAAGCAGGTCCAACTGGGTTAAGGTGATTCCGCTTTAATAGTGCTGGGATCTCTAACCACAACAGAATATAACAATAGAAAATACAGCTGCTCGTCTCTGAAAAGTCACTTCCTTTTGAAAATATGAGGCTGCGTCCGGGTTGATTATACTTACGTTTATGAACTTCAGTTGAGGATTTGAGAGTTTCTTTGTCGCCGTTTTGTGTTGGCATATTTAGGGTTTCTCCTTCGGCGTGACGGTCAGAGGTCGCCGTACAACAAGGCCACACAGGCTCTAATTTGACCTGCAGACACAGAAGAGGAGTCGTGTTTGTTGACGTGTTCCTTCAGAGTTTGATTGTGTTCATTTGTTTTGGTATATTCTTGCAACGCTCTGATACGCTCTTATAGTGAGGTATCAAAGAGGAGACCTGTATGGAGATGTTCACAGTCCTTGTCAAGTCATACAGTAGGCCTTTGACTTGCAGAGCAGCACAGAATATTTGATTTTCAAAGATTGATCGTGTTTTTTAGCAATGGACTTTATCAAATCATTTTGTTAGTTGTTGCATAGAAGATAGACAAACATTTACTTGTGTGCGACACACGACTTAACCTTCGTTCCAATAACTATAGGTTGATTTATTGCTAACATTTCCTAATCAGCACGAAACACATCATGCGGCTAAGGCTAATGGGAATGTCACTCGAATGCAGGTATTTTTTTTTTTCATACAGAAGTACTGGACAGATTTAAAATGTGGGCCTGATAGTGGCAGTCAATAAAAGGTCACCAAAGGATCACCAAAGTTACTAAAATTCATCCTGAGAGGGTGTAATAGTTGTAATAGTTGTTGAGATATTTAGGTCTGGAGCGAAGTGGTGGATGGACTGACACTGCCATCCATGGGGCCACGCTGCTAGCATGGCTCAAAAGTAACTAAAGCTCTGCATGTAACTAAACTAAACTTAATGGATTACTGAAATATATAACTAATAAATAATCATACAATGGTCAACATGGAAAGAAATGTTTCACAGCTATTTTTGGCCTCTCTAACTCTCGTCAAACAGACTGCATGTAGACAAAATCAATCAATTAAGGGCCTGTGGGGCTAAGTTAGTTCCTCCATCTGCTCTTCTTTACCATGTATTACTGGAGCTGTATTGAAGACCAAAGTTTCAAACTGACTTGCAAGTGCCTAAAAATGCACCAACATATAGATGTTTACTACCTTACTCAAAGATCTGTTGCGTCAAATGTTGTCTCTAGCTCACTGTAACTGCGGTCAAAGGATTTGCATCCAAACTAGACACGATGATTTATTAGTTGTGGTTAATCTGAGCCCATACAATGATTTATTGCCAGGTCTGAATTCACCATCTTGTCTCGTCTAATTCTCCCAGAGTGAATAGAAACAATAGAGATGCCCTCTGACAGCCGCTGAAACATTAGAGCGACCGATTCTGGACAAACATAAATAAAAAATGATGATGATTTGCCTGACTGTGAGAAATGTTCATGTCTGAATTTAGAAAGATTTTTTTTTTTAGCAGGAAACAGTTTTAATGTACATTTATTTTGAGGTTACTGCAAATAAAAAAAAACAAAACAAATATGAATACTAATGCGACAGAAGCATTATTTCTCTGTTTTTGTGTTTTTAATAAACAAGATGTGATATTTACATTTACATTTTTGCAAGGCTGACTTCCAGGAGCCTGGGGTGTAACACAGAGAGCACCTTAATGTTTTTTAGATTGAACCATATTCAACACAAGATTTTTCTGTAAAACATAAATTTGTACTCAATTTAATGTTCTGTATTTTCTTTTAAAACAGGATTTTAAGCCAGGACATGACATTAATCTGTATATGGCTTTGTTTTTATTTGATAGGAGGGTTAGACAGGTGTTTTGACAAAGCATTTTGATTTGATGGCTTAGCTGGTTGCACTTCCTGTTTACGCCCACCTGGGCATGACACTTCCAGGAAGTAGTAACAGCTTTACAGGAAGTTACACTCTCTTTTCAAACTTCTTTCATCCAAGAAAACATGCTTTGCTTTGGGACTGCCTGAACATTCCTCCTGACATTAGAGGTAAGATCGTGTGGTCTTTATAGGTCGAGCAGCTTGGTCATGTTGCAGTATCATTAGGCTGGACTTGCAAGCACATGGCTCTGCAGTTGTGTGTGTGGAGCTGCTCGGGACACAGATAACTTAAATCTGGTTTGCTGTAAAGCTGCAGTGAATCAAGTGGAGACAAAACAAAACAGATTATTTCTGTCTTGTGTCTTGTCTGGTGGAGTAAGCGTCAAAAGAATGTGTTGCTGTGGTGAGATTTGAAATCATTCCCGGGCCTGTGTGATTGATCAAGTTTGAGGGTGTGTGTTCAGGTACTGACAGTACCTGGAGCTTTTCCAGTGAATGAATATTAATAAATAGACTTTCCTACATGGAGTTAAATTCGTTGTGTCAGACTGTAGGAATATTTTGGCACATTATGTAGTGTTGGGTTACACACTTTCATACTGGTATTCTGTGTCTCTTCTGGGCAAAGGGGGCCTTGAACTCAGACTTTGAAATCACCTTAGTTGTTGTGTGTTTTTCTTATTATTGCATTGTCTCAATGATTTGTTAGAAGTGTATTGTCATTTTTTCGAAAGCAATCGTTTAACCCTCGTGGACTTGAATTGACGTCACCTGTGTCATCACGGTTAGTGTGTGAGGGCTCGGTTGCGGATGGCATCTTTGGTGAAAGTTAAAGTGTGATTTCTGATATTTCATATCATGGAATTTGAACCAGCAACCTTCATCCTTCTCTTTCTTTAGCAACCGAGTTACCACAGCCTGTAAGAACACAGGACATGTCAATCATATAGCCTGAATAGTTTTCACTCATGGTCATATGCATTTTAGTTGTTATGATATTACAAAACCAGGTGTTCCCAGAGTGCACTGATCCTAAACTCACAAGACAACCTTCTCATGGTTTCCACATAAAAAACTTCCCCATGTTCAAATGTTCACAGCAGAAATAAACATATTTACAGCCTGGTACAAAAAACAGTTTTTGGTCTCTGTAGCTAATTTCCCCGTTCATGACAACTGTACTGGGTCTGAATTCTTAAACAACTCACCCATTCAATATTAAGACTCAAAGTTATCCATAATTAACATGATGGGTGCTGTTACAGTTGGCTTATTTAAGCACAAAGGCGTCATTCAGGTCCACCGATGATCCACCTTTGCTTTGCATCTTTTCTGATTGCTTCAAACAGCTCTTTAGAAACCTGTGGGTGATGTCACGTATATACTGTCCACTCTTTGTACTGTCGTCTTAGCAATGTTTCTATATTTAAATATTATCATTTATAACTGTGATCTTGTCTCGTCAAGTGGTCCTTCAGGATCAACAGCTTGTTTCTTTTGTCTTCTAGGAAACATTGTTTTGTCTTCAAGGATATGTTTGGTGATATTCAATATTTTCTTATATTCAACACATCCCATGAAAAGACCTAACAATGAATTGATTCTAACAAGTATTGTATGTGTAGTCACCCTTGATACAGCTTATTCCTCTGCCACAGTTGTGTTAATACTTTAAAACACATACCTGCAAAATATCACTGTTGGTAATTAATATGTATTGTATCAAGACATCCCTCTCTATAATTTATATGCTGTTAATATTATAATGTATTGCTTGTGTCCTTTTTAACCTAAAACAATCAAAGTAAAGACTAATGTTAGCAGACTTGAAGTCTTCTCACAGTAGGGAATCCTCCAGAGCTATTCTCAGCTCAGCACAGCACAGTCTAGACACTGCTGAATTTAAGGCCAGAATAAAACATAAAGCACAATTGAAATAAGTGTTCTTGATCTTAATGCACATTATCGCTGTGTCCCAGGGATAAAACACTTAAAAGTCAGTCATGAAGAAGAGAAAGCCCGAGGGCTCTTTAGGCTGGGTACATGTCCGTGAAGCATCCAGCTACTTTAGCTGTCATGCAGCAATATCTCAGAGTCTTCGCTGGGTGCACTGATGCTTGGCTTAAGCCATTTAGCAGCGCCCCGGTTAACTGAAACCGACAAAACTTCTGATTCCAGCCTGATCTTGGAATAACACCGCTGGCGATTGTGAAGCTGTCTTTGCCCATTTCATTCAGCCTGGTCCCACAACTGCATTTGCAGCTGACAGAGATGCAGAAGGAGAAGACGCCGTGTGATGTTACAACTGTTACTCAGAGAATTAAATGAAATGGAAAATGTTGTGATTTTTAAAGAAAAAGAAAAGAGAAATCAGATCTGGCTGACGGGGAAAGATGACTTATTTCTCGAAGAGAAGCACCATACTAACGGGTGCGGAAGTGCCATAACATGAATAAAACAAGATGGCATTTGGCCACTTGAAGCCAATGGGTTCTCCAAAGGGTAAAGTGTCGGATGATTCCAGTTGAATATTTGCTAAGAGTTGCTCTTTGCACATAGTAGTTGCCCAGAATCATGCAGAGCGGCAACACGGGGTGATGAGACATAGAAATGTGAACACCGGGCATATGAGGAGTCAAATTTGCTCATGACACTGGACAAAATTTCACTGAATATTACAGATAGAACAGTGTAAGGCTAAAAAATGGAATCGGACCTTACAGTTTTAATGATATTGCATTATATATAGTACTTTAGGCTCTAGATGGATAGCTGGATAATTGTTACTTAAGAGCTTAAAGTCTTCTTAAAGTTTTCTCCATTGTTATCACATGATCAAAACCTATTTCTCCAAAGAGTTCATACTTAATCAACTTTGATTTACTTTCTGCCAAAATATTCAATCGAACGTGACAAAAACTGCTTGTAGCAACTACAGCATCATTAAACCTGGTCATGGTTATGTATAGGCACTGGCAGTGAATATGGTTAAATTTAGAGATTAGATTATAATCTAATTTATATTTCCACACTAATGTATGTGTTCTTTGTACCGTAACAGAAGCCACACAATTTGTAAAACAAATGTAGTTTACAAAGGCCAGTTTTTCGGGCACAACGCGCTCATGTTAACAAGTGAATTAAGCATAGTCCTGTGCACATGAACTTTAAGCTCGTATTAGTAGTCAAAAGAGATCTGCCGTTAGGTGCACCGAGCTAATTATGTGATGATAAATCTTCTATGGCATGAGGTAATTTCTCAGTGCTCTTTTAAGATAGTAGAGAATATGGCAGATAACTGCTTGAAGCCTTTTACGAGTCAGCAGCGTCTAAGCTAAATGTGGCAGCAAGTGTCAGGCCAAATCAATACACGCTTCCCAGGATTCCTTTGGTGCCATAATCCAGGCTGCGGTGGGCACTGACCCTGGGGAGGCCTGGCCTCTTGTTTTCTTGCCCTGTTTTTTCAAAAGCAGCTGCACTTAAGGATATGACAGCATTGAGCACAAGCTAATTACCTTTAAAAAAGAAGAAGAAAAAAAAGAGTTTGTGCTATAAACCGCTTAGCTCACATCTGAGACATGCTGAAAGCTCTCGTACCCACATTTGGAAGATAGGTCGAGAAGTTGGATGTGCACAAAAAACAGAAACTGTAGATGGCCTCCAGCTCAAAAGCTGTGTAATTTTCACTAGCTGTGAAACTGAATCCTTAATGTGTGGTACGTCGATGATTTATGTGTCAAATACTCCCTTTGGAAAGAAGTTTTGGTCAATTATTTCACCCTTACTAATTCGTAATTTGACTAGCATGAACTTCATTTTGCAGATATTTCTTTGAGAGAGGGCCCCCCTGGTGTCTTCCAGCTGATTTCACACATCCCATTAAGTCATAATCTTGTATTATCTGCCTTTAAAATAACAAGAGATAATCCTGCATCAGGCTAATCAGCCATGAAATCGAGGAATCTCCTTGACTGGATTCCTCTGGAGCCAGTTACCACATGATGTGTAAAGTGTGCAACGTAAAAAATATCGGCTCTACTTTTAGAAATGTTTTTGTTGTCTTAGAATAAGTCTTTTCCAGATGCTGTGGGTCTTCTTCCACCATGTTTCTACAGACAAACTGACTCTAGATATGAGTTAGTAAGGAGAAATTTAAGCTGAGGGGGTTTCAACAAAATCCTGGCACAAAATCCTTCACATTGGTCGTTTTTTAAACGGTCCAGTGTTCAGGATTTAGTGGCACCTAGCAGTGAAGTTGCAGATTGCAACCAAATGAATACTCTCCCACACCTCAGCCTTTTCTTACAAGCATGTAGGGAAAACTCTGGCTTTGAAATTCACATTGAAAGCAAAAGGACATATCTAGATCAGGGTTTGGTTTGTCTGTTCTGGGCTACTGTAGAAAAATGGTGGACTCCGTGGAAGAGGACCCTCTCTAACTGTAGCTGTAAATGCCTTTTTATAAGACAACGAAAAACGCAATGATTCTCATTTTTAGGTGATTATACACTGATGAAAAGGGTTAGTTTTTTTTTAATATAACTGTGTACTTCAGAGTTTTCTCCATCCTCGTTTTAACCAGGACGAGAAACTCGAGGTGTAGTGAGGGAGGATTTCCATCTTTACATCTTCCCTCGTAAGTGGTACTCACTTACTTCATCAGCCATCAGCCACTCATTAAAAATGTAAAATTAACATCTTTAAAGTGGACCACGATTCTGTTCTGTGCTCAGGAGGCAGTGAAGCGTGAACGCTTGCATGTGAAATGCATTTGGTCATTCCCTTGGCAACAGGGAAGGAAAAGGTACATTGAGTGAAATGAGAGCAGATTGCTTTTTATTCTTTATTTAGAGAGTTATTCTAGACACTGAGTCACAGATGCCCTGCCGTTATATACAAATCCTTCCTGCTCAATTGAGGCTGTTGGAGGAAAATGTTGCAGGCTTGGGTCTCTGCGGAGAAGTATGAATAGAAATCGTGGATTTTTTTTATTTGTCTCAAATGTGTTTTTTCAGTTCATGAATGTGTCACTGATTTAGGATGCTGTCGTTATACTCCTCCTGAGACAGTCAGGTAGCAGCGTAAAGACAAATGTGACACAAAAACATAAATAGACATTTTTTTATAGTCTGACTTTTCTCCTTTTTCCTGATGTGACAATTAAAGAGCTGATCGCAGAGCTTTGTTTGATGCATATGTTAACAGGCAGCATCCTTTATGAAATGTGCTCTTGCCCACACTAATGTTTGGCCTTGGGGCTTTGGCCATAAACCTAAATGTACTTGTGTATTGATGTGTTTCAGATGTTTGTGTGTGTGGGATGTAATGTGCTCCATATTGTCAATTTCCTGCACAAACAGTGTAACCAGTCCCTTTATGTAGCTTAAATTATCCACCGTGTGCTGTGAGCCGGACCCATACATTAGCTGATCAGCTTATCATATAACAATATATCGGTATTTGCACATCAGTAACAAGATACTGCTGCTCAGAAATGCTTGAAATATGTGAGTTTATTTTAGCAGCCCTCTAATTTGGTCTAAAAACAAAATATCTCGACAACTACTGGATTTATTGCCATGAAATATTAAGCAGACGGATGACTTTAGAGATCTTTTTTAGAGAAGTTTTTTGCTTTTAGTGAAATGTCCAATACTTGTGTTTATATTTATGACCAAATACCTGCAAAATCAACTCAACTGTACTCTACTGTAAGCATTATACTTGATAAATATCAGCTGTATCTTGTTCACATTTATTTAAATCCTTTACATCAGATCATTTTAAAGTATAAGCACTCTTGGCACAGAAAAATCCGTAGGTCTTTCCAAGGTTTTTTTTGTCAAACGTCTATTTTTAAGGTCACCGATGAACCTTCAAAGTCAACTTTAAAAGATGTTTGTTTATGATAGAAAAGAAATATCATTCAGTATATTGTTGCTGGATTTATTGGATTGTGACTCGCATGTAAATATCTGTTTTGGCCTCAGAAGTCCAATATCAGTCGGACTTTAGTGTGCACAAAAAAACCCCAACTTTGATTCAAGTATTAGAAATGCTTTGTAAAATGAACGTTAACCACTGACTCACTGCTTTTTATAAAAAATACTACAGTAATTGTGACCTAAATAAGAAAAAAAAAGAGTGTTGTCCAAGCGTAACGCATTGCAGATCTTCTAATCTGGTACTTTGAACCACTCATCAGCTGAATCTTCACATTTCATTACAGCTTCCTAAAGCTCCTACTGTGGAGTTTTTGACCTAAGGAACAAGTTTCTCACTGAGAATTTAAAGGCACAAATCATTTCCCCTTCTTGTCATCATCAATCATAATTACGCGACAATTTCTTCACCTTGGATCAATTTGTGCCGTTGAGATCAAACAGCGGTGTTAATAGGCGCCCAGATTTCTCTAAAGGTAATCTATATCATGTGGTGTGAGCATTAGCCTTTCAAGTCTCAAGTTAGCTCATGCTGTATATTGTTTGTCACCGAAACCGTTTTTTAAAGCGTTTTCCCTGCAGCTAAAATGTAAATATATACTTTTGTCCCAGTTGTATAGTTTATCACCCTCTTAGTCAGACTTTAAGGTAATTCCAGCTATCTGAAACATGCAAATCAACCTTATGTGAACGTGTTATTAGTTAAACCTGATGCTGTTTGTGTTTTAAACTCTATTATTTAATATGGTATAAGTTTTACGTGATAGAAAGATCTGCTTTTTAAATGTGGCTGCTCTCCTAATTGCAATTGACAAGTGAGCAGGCTCTAATCATCATTGTTTCAGTCACAACACAAACTGGGTCTTCAAAGGTTTCACCCATGGTGCAATTACACCAAATTACTCTCACCATTTGGAGTCAGTCAGGGGCTCTGTTTTTCGACCCACTCTGCCTGTAAACAGGATGTTTCAAGGACTTATGAATGGATTTACATGAAACTTTGTGGAGAGGGTTATGAGGGAAGTAATAAGATGCCAGCAGTGGGCATGGCTTCACACAAAAAGGCATACATGAGTCCAAACAACAGATCAACGGAAAACCATCTTGTTGTTGTGTCTATCAGCAGGCGTAAGAAGACGCAGTTTTTTAAGTCTTTAGAAAAAAAGTCTGGAAACTTTTTAAAAGCTTGGTACAATGACAGAAGACAGGCTAAAGCTATGATGGAAAAAGTAAAACAAAACATTAGCTGAGGCTCCAAAACTCCAGAAAATAACAAATGAAGTCTTACTTACTTACTTACTTACAAGAGGTACCATGGCATACTAGAAAATTCAAAATGCTTTATTGTCTGTTTATTGTTGCATTTTCTTTCTCCTGAAATCGAAACATGGAAGTTCAGTCTAGACGAAGCCAACGGTCCACTGAGGTTTCAACCGTACCACATGGTCTTTCAGCACTGAAGGAGAAATCCTAA
Source organism: Larimichthys crocea (assembly GCF_000972845.2). Taxonomy (NCBI): domain Eukaryota; kingdom Metazoa; phylum Chordata; class Actinopteri; family Sciaenidae; genus Larimichthys; species Larimichthys crocea. The sequence goes on along the minus strand of NC_040024.1, from coordinate 3,784,367 downwards.
AAGTGCTATGAATTAAATCATAACAGCTAGCGATCTCGCATGTCAACAGAACCATCTCCGATGAAGAGAGTGCTTCATAATTGAAAGCTCTGAAAAAAAGCCAGTAAGTATTGATTTACTGTTTTGGGATTGTTTCGTCACTGTCAAACAAAAAACAGACATTTTATACTTTATTACTTTTAAATCTAGTGGAACAATAGTCTGACTCACTGGATATTGAGTCTGCCATTGTAACCATTTTCAAAATCCCCTCCGCTACAAGAGACAACAACCTCTGGGCTAGCCACCTAAACACTAATGCACTTAATGCCAGGGCTCGCCTCCCCAAAGATGATTGATGATTGGATTAAAGAAATCCGAACAATCCAGCATTTTTCCTCCGTACCAGAATGATGAACACAAATTTCGATGGAGCGTGGAGGAATGGGCACAATGGACAGATCAGATAACCAGCCAGGGTTAAGTTGGGAGATGCGACAAAAACACTTAGACAATTAGTTAAACACCAATTGCATCACATTATCCCACTCGCACAGAACCACATCATAAACTCCCAGTGCTTAAAAGGCATTAGCGTGTTTATACCCAGGAGATGTAATACTATAGCGTTGGGAAATACTGTAAGAAACAGACTGCTGCAGATGAAAGACCACGAACCCATCATTGTTCCTTACATAATGTGTTTGTAGTTAGCACGAGGCGGCTGTTTCTCACCCCCATGTACTGTAGTTTAAGCACCCTGTCACTTCGAACTAGCATGATCTGAAATTTTTCCGGGTGACTGCTGAGAATGCTAATGCCTTGGAAGTTGTATCCTGTGGCTCTTTTGGGCTCAAATCAAACCCAGAGAGGCACAAGGAAGAGCCAAGCAGCAGCTATGCCCACTTGAGAAAGGCTGGTAATCTAATCCTTCAACAAGTTCGTTTGGGATCTCAGAGTGGGTAATACAGGCCTGACACTCCAAACATGATTCATTTTTCATCAGTAACTAGAGTCGTTAAGGAGTCTGTAACAAAGCGATGAAGATTGTTGATGTTCAGGACCAGAAACAGCAAAGTCTTACTGGTCCATTTGTACTTGAAATATGATTATTCTTTTGAAGCCCACAGAGGAGCTTAAAGCTGCGAGTTCTTTCTTTGTTTTCATGAACTTTTATTCAGATCTGAAATCTTCTTACAGGGGGTTGCACATATTATGACTGTTGAGCTGATTATGGATATAATTTTGTTGTGACGACTGGACCAAGTCGGACCAGGCCTGCTGCAGTCTGCAACAGCTGGTGTTTGACAGTCGTGTGATATGTAAAGATTGTAATCTTAAGTCTTAAGATCCAGTCGCTGCCATGTTTGACATGACATGTTTGACGTTTGCAGCTGATCGTATCACTTGTGTGTCGCCCGAGGGAGACATTTCGTTAAATAAAGAGCTTTACCTAAAGTTGGCTACGGTTCCCTCACCTTCAGTTCCCTCTGTATGCTGTAGTTACAGTCGTACACACTTCTCCATCCAGGATCTCAACCTAACACTGCTTTTACTCCTCCTTCTTTGGTGCAAATTTCACTGCATATAAACAGTGTCAGCTGGTGGCTGCATTCCACTTTAGTTTGGGTACAAGAACAATTGACATCAGATGTCATTCTCGCTGTATTTTCACGGTTGTCTGCTGTAAGAACTTCTGTCATTTCTGACCAGTGGTCTGACTGTCAAAGACTAAAAATAATAAGTTGTGTATGTAAGTTCATGGAAACAATCTTTATGTGTGGTTTGTTTTGGACAGCTTTAGACAACCTGATGAACCTTTTCATGAGCGATAGGCAAACACATGTACCGGCATGACAGTGGCATTATTGTTTTTTATAATAATAGAGCTAAGCACAACTGCTCAAGTTCATTAATAACTGCAGTAGGTATGTTTGTCATCAGTAGTTTATTATTATTGTCTGCTAGAAATCTGGCAGAAATCCTGCAAAGAATGATAACATTTTCAAAAATGGCAAACCAAGGATTGTTGAGTCTCACAACTTGGTGCACCAAGGACAATATTTGAACTTTTATGTGGGATAGGAACGTCGATCAGCTAAAAAATTATATAATTAAATCTTTTTCCTCCATTGGAAAATTTGACTTCTGGTCTTTGCTCATACATGGAAATTTTAGTCAGTGACAGTAAGATTAAATAATGATAGAAATTATGAACTATGGAAGGCTAAACTCTAATTTTCACTAATTTATTGTCAGATAAACATTTTTAGCCTCCAGCAGCAGACAGAGAGCACATTTTCCATATAACCACGGTTTGCTGCATTATAATTTACTAGCCGACAATGAAGGGTTTTTATTTTTTATTAATTTATCAACTGGTCAAATATTCATGAACATCCAAGCAAACTTTGGGCCACATATTCAGGATACCACTCGAAAATATGAACCGCATTAACATGACAGCGTGCTCTTTCATAGCGCATTCACATATACAGCAGAGAACATTATTGTTGTGTTTGCTTCGGCTCCTGGCACAAAAATAAATTAAATAAAAAAATCTGTCAGAACAGCTATAGTGTTTTACAGCTCAGAGGAAACACAATGAATTTCATGCACTTGATTGTCACAGTTGATCAGTATCAGAATCATTTCCGGTTTTGCTCAAAAATTATGACACATGCAAGCAATGCTCATGAATTTGGCACCAGGGAACAATCAAGAATGGAGACCCATATGGTCTGCTGCATTTACTATAAAAGCAAAATATTTCTTTTTTATAATCAGTTTACACCTTTTTAAAGCTCAATTCGCCCGTTCACCGATTCCACGCAACATATTCATTAAGCAGTCCATCTAGCTTTAGCTTTTCAAAAGACTTAATCTCCCTTCCCTCCCGATGATAAATAACTGGTTTAACTAATTTCCAAATGTGTGGGCGTTTAATGAGGCCTAAGATATTTTATTCTCCTGCTATAATGCTGTCTACAAAAATTGTGCGCTGTTAAGTGTAATCATGCAACGCTATCTGGCACTGACACTCTCTGGCAGCAGCGAGGCAAAACCTGCAGCCCAGAACTGCTCCACTTAAGGGAGGCTGATGTGAGAGGAGCAGACAGGCGAGAGTGGAAGGCCCTCCAGTCATGCAAAATGTAAAAGAAATATGACTTTATTACAGCTCCCTAATGGTGACATAACAATCTGTTCAGCCACTTCCCCTCTAAAATCTCAAAGAATTTTTGGTGAGTGCTTCGGTCTTGCAGGATGGGTTTAAGAATCTCTCGGCGTTGGTGAATTTCAACACAGTTGAGTCTGAAATAGGGTTTTGACCTGCTCATCTTTTATTTATTTATTTGCTTGTTCTCCACGTCGGAGTGTTAAATGTCCTGAGAGGGGGGGAAAAAACAATCTGCAGCAGGATGTGGGAAACTGAAACTATCCTTTGATCACGCAAAGAGCTCCCATGATGCAACGTGTTTTTGTTTGTTCGTTTCATTATGGAACCAATTAAAGAAATGCTTTAACATTTTGGGGAAATTTTTATTTCTTTCCCAGAGTGAGATGAAAAGTGTGTCTTGTCACGTGTCTGTGAGACTTGAAGAAATGGGAAGCTGCTAGTCTTTTGCGAAGGACTCCTGGAAGTTGCTCTGTTGTTTTCTTGACTGTTTCCAGACCTCTGAATCATCGTCCGTATTAATTCGCCGATTCGAATAGATGTGGTGTTCTGCCCACTGCCGACTGGAGGTAACACAAGCTACAGTTTGATCAGTGTGAACTCCTTTTAAGCAAACGCTGCAGTAGAAGTTGCAAGGCACTAAGTGATATCTAAAACTGATGTGGGTTGGATGGTTACGTAACTCGCTGTTGATTGGTTAGGACTAAACAAAGACAAATGTCAAGCTGGTTACCAGACTAGCGGTTCGCCAAGAAATAGCTGCAGCATGTAACTTCCCATGTAACCATGATTTGTCGTTTTTAACATTTGTGGAATCACCTCCTGACTCGAGCTCTCTACATAACGTTCTGACATGAGTTGTGGTATCAGTCTTCTGGGACTTCTGATGAAAATTTTGGTCATAACCCTTTCAGGGCAACACTCACAATGGTTCCCAATTTGATGCCTGGTCATGAATCTTTTACGAGGAACATTTTGCAGCTATCTATTTGTGGATTTAAGAGATGAATAAAATAAACACAAACTCTTCTGTTTTCTCTCTTTTTTTTTTGTAGGGTCGTGGAATTAAAGTGGTGAATAATACATGGCTGAAAGCATCCGTCTCTCTCTGAGTTGCCTCTTTTGGACGTCGGGGGATCTGAAGGCAAGTAAGCACACACATTCATGAAGTGTTGTTTGATTCAGAACAAACTGATGCTATCAAGTAATTCGCCAGTCTTCTGTTTTTAAAAGCACTTTGTACCGTTGACGGGATAACCCAGGAAATCACCTTTTGGCTTTGTACTTACCAACTTTCATCTCTAAGGGGAGATTATAGCAGAACTTCAAGTCCACTCATGTTATAGTATGAAAACTGTACAGAAGGTTGGTACATAGAAAGTGAAAGTAGGAAAAGCCTGAGAGCAAAACTTTAGTAGAAGTACTATAATATTGTGAATCATCACATCCTCATATCTTTAGCTTTAACAGCTAGAGCAGTGGAACTAAATCCCTAGCCATTAGTACGAGTACTAATGAGTCTTATCTGACTCTGGAGGAGTTTCATTAAGACATAGTGATCATTAGTGATGCAAAATGCACGCATCCTAGTCGAGAATTTGAAGCCTGAATGACGGACTGATCTATCTCAAACGTGACATCAGATTCGGTGAATTTAATGGAGCAAAAAAACATACCATGATTGTACCTTTTAGGCTTGGACACAAATTTCTAACTGAATTCCTCAATAACATTTTACCCGTACATACAGCAGCATATCTCAGCCTCTGCTGCTCGATCTGTCCCCTCAAGTCACCTCAACATACTGTAAAGTGTGATACTAACTCACTTGAGTGCCTCTTTTAACATCTCTAGAAGGTCAGCATCGAAATCTCTCAGTGGGGTGGATGTTTAGAGGTGTTGCTTTGACTTTCATTACTTTATAACCTATTTTGCCCTTCATATCTGTTTGCAAGTAGTTATTTATGTTGTAAACTAAACCTCTAGCCACGCTATCTTTTATGTTTTTTTATCAATACACTATTATCAGTTCTTGTACAGTGCAATATTAACTACCCAATCCTGAGTATAATAGATCCAGACGTCAAAGTGAAGTCTTTCAAAGAATGTACATGAGATTCAGTGTCTCTTTGTGCAGCTGAAATGACTCAAATATTTGTTGACAGTCTGAAGTGGGTGTGGATTGTGACCTCTGCTGCACATCATTCATCTCAGCTGTTGAATCATGTCGACAGCCGTGTTAATAGTGTCTTGGATGGCAGATGATGGGTTGTATGGGAGTCTTTTGAGCGTCAGATCATAATGTTGAGGAGAGTTAAACCTCAGGCTGCTGTCAGGCTGGATCCACGTACTGTGGAGATGATCTTCAAGCCTTCATCATCAGCATCATCAGTTTCTTAAAAACAGCAGAGGCATCCCGACTCATTGGCATTTTGTAGATAATTGGTGCTTTCTGCTCATGGCGTGGTAGCCGAGTGTCCATCGTTCAGCAATTAACAGAACAGTTAGCAGTGTTGCACCATCTGTAACTGCACATCACTCCGAGCCACCGGATTTGTTCCAGATGACTGGCTCAAACAGAAATAGCTGGACTGTTACAAATTGTGTTTCATTTGGGATTCCAGCGAGGGCCAGAGAGCTGGTGAACGGGTCAGAGCTCTGGCACTGAGGCAGCATCGCTGTTTAGCTTTAGATGTGACAGAGGGCAAGTGGAGTGGGAAGCTTTTGATTCATTCTTCACCCTGAGAGCGAACGTCAGAAAACGTCTCTGGTACACACACTGAAACTCCCCCAGTGCTCTGAGCTCCTAGTCTGGGCAGCATGGCTAACAAACTGGGCTAACAGCAGCTACAGTTACTAACAGCAGCTACATAGCGCGAGAGCAAACGTACAGGGTGCAGAGTGGGAACGACAGGGACGTCATTCACCTGATTACAAGTCAGTGTAGCATCAAAATGACTTACTATTATTTTATGGTTGAAAAGTTATTAGGTTGTTTACTTAAAAAGAAAGTTCGGCTAGAAATTAAAGGTGAGGTTCTCAGGATGTCAGATTAATTTGTGGTGGGTGTGTTTCTGCTCCAGTAACTGCCATGATGGCAGCAACTGGTAAATGCTGATAAAATCCAAATATCTGTGACTGTAGGACGATCTCTGGTTGTTTTGATATGAAACACTGAATGAATATATGTTAAGCTGTTGGTTCACGCAGGCTGCTTTTGTGGTGTTTAGTGTCAAGGTTTCTCAGCAGCTGTGAGTTAATCGTACTCTTGGTACTGCAGCCATGTGTAATGGTTGAGCTGTAGTGATGACACAGCTCTGTTTAAGAGCCGCAGGTGCAATCTACCTGGCAGGCTGCCATTCAGGCTATTCGCCCACAATCCAATGATCCCTATTAGGGGAGTAGTTGTCCTTTTCACTGCATCAACCGCAGCTCGACTTGTATTCCACTCAGCTGCTGATTGCTCAGTGATATGTGTGTTTACCATTGATAAATTCCCATGACCGGGCTGTTGCACTTGTGATTCCGGGCTGTCACACTGGATGAGCCGAGCGATGCGCACAGCTGCTCAGCCCTCCGGGGGCAGCCGAGCTGGGAGCACATGCCACCAATTCAGAAGGAGGCGAAATGGTTAGAGCGCAGATTATGACATTTTTGTGGTGAGAGATGTGGGTCAGGTTACCGTCCTGTTGCCAATTGCCCGGAAGAGGAGGGTAAATCAGCAGGAAATACACCAGCTATCAATTAACTGTCACTTTCACACTATAATCTCATATAAAGTCAGCACTTATTTTCATTTCTACATGGACATCACATGGAAAGAGTTGAGTTATTTCCTGCAAACTGAAGCAAGTTGTTCTTTTTAGCCTTTCAGTATAAGAATAAGAAATCTAGTGTATTGACTGGAAGTTTAGTAAAATCACTGATAGTGTGTTGTAGTTTCTCATTCAGTGTCTATCCATTAACTTTGTGTTCAATGTGGCCATGAGCTGTAGTACTCTAAAACAGTGGCCGGACTCTGCTAAGCAGTGACGCGATCAGTCTTGAGGGCTCATGAGATGAGTAATACGAACAAGAAGAAGAATAAATACATTTCTGTTCATATGTTTTCTTTCAGTTTTCAGGTGGAACGAGCAGGTTTTGAGGTGGGAAATCACTCTTTATGGTGTAAATGCTCACAACTCATAGACCTAAGCAGCCTGTGATGGGGTCGCAAGGAAGCGCCGCTTCATTTTAATGGGTCACAAGCAGAAAAAAAGGGGTGAACCACTGATTTTAAAAAGATCTAAAAGTTTTAGGTTTCTGTATTGTTCGCTCATACACATTCAGTTGTCAGTCATTGTAATTGTACAGTATGTTTGTGTTGATTTGTCCTGTACATGTGACATCCATTGCACGTCTGTCCGTCCTGGGAGAGGGATCCCTCCTCTGTGGCTCTTCCTGAGGTTTCTTCCACATTTTTCCCTGTTAAAGGTTTTTTGTGGGCAAGTTTTTTCCTCACTAGAACTGAGGGTCTAATAACAGAGGGTGTCACTCCCTGTATAGATTGTAAAGCCCTCTGAGGCAAATGTACTTTGTAATTTGATTTGATTTGACATTCAGTGTTACAAAGAAGTAGTAGTTTTCTAACTTCTAAGCTTAAAATTAGTCTTTTTTAAGGTTAATATTTGACCAATAATACACTTTGTCCACCTTAAACTCGTGCAATATGTTTAAACGTTGAAGTACTTGCATTGAAGCTCACACTGGTCTCTTTTGCGTAATTAGAAAGCTTCCTTCGTCTATGACATGAACTGTACTGGAGCCTGCGGATCGCGCCGAGAAACATTAAACAGCATTAAACAGAAGACACGAGCAGCATTCTCCAAATTATGTAATACTGGAGCGCAAATTAACAACGTGATTGTCATTTTCATATCTCAACACCATGATGATCCCGAGCAGAAAAAGGTATTATTGAGCAACTAATAACCTGCTATTGATCAGAGTGAGAATCCCTCGGGACTGCTAAGAAACTGATATATCTGCATTCACACACACATAAGAGCTGCACATGTACACGCGCCCATACAGACACATTTATTCTGGTGCAGACAAACGCAGACTCTGTGCCTCCCGGTTACGTGTTAGTCACAGCTCCTTCCCAATTCAGTCGATAGGCTTCCATTAAGAAGGGGTAGGCTGTCAAAGCAACCTGTGACCTCCTCTCGCCCCCTTGGAGCCCACTGGCCTGTGATGTCCGTATCAATATGAATTTCAGTCCTTTGCGCCCATCAGCTGCAATTCCCAGTGTCCATTAGTCTCAAGTATCTGTTTCCTCCAACTTGTACTATTGATTTCGGTGTGTCTTTTGTAACAGAGCATGTACTCTGATCTTAAAGACGGGGACAGCTTGATAGGTCGGGTAGATTCTGTCATCTGGGGCAATGAAATTCCCCCATATTCTACTCATTAAACGATTTTCATAACTGTTGTCACTCTGTATGGCACCGCAAAGCTCATCGCTGCTCATAATTCAGTCCAGACATCTGATCCTGGATCAGATGATGTATAGTTTTAGGTTGACCAGACCGGTGCCCTCGAAGGTCAGGGCTTTTCATCTCAGAGGCCACAATGAAATGACCTGTTGTTGTCGTACACAGACAGGAAGACAACAGCAAACATAGGGCTCAATATGCTCTTGTGTCCCCAGAGACATCCTTTTTTTTTTTCAAACACTCAGCTACATCTGTCACTGAAAAATGTCATGGTGTGATATTGATCATGTCAGACTTCACCTTCCTTCACAGGGAAGACCGAGTCCTACGTGAGACGAGACGAGATGAAATTAGATGTTATTGATTCTCAAACGAAGATATAATGTGATATAATGGCAGAAGAACAGTCTATAGGGAAAAATGCATTTCAAATAAAGAAATTAAGGAAGTTTGATTTTTAAGAAATACCTTGAATCATATGCATGATTGATGGTTGATTTTTATATTAATCAAATACAACAATTTTTCTTTCAACCTCACCAAGAGAAAAAGACTGGAGGTGAGAAACCCCGAAAATTTTGAATAAATAGTTTTATCATGGACGTTCATTTATGAACTTTTGGGAACTGACCATGTAGATGTAAAATAAAAATAAAATAAAGTCAAGGCTCCACATATAGTACTGTTTCAAACACATCTCATGGTCTTCGTTCAGTGAATGTAGCTGGCTCAGGTTTTCATCACCCTAACGGACTATTTTCCTAACACACCTAATTTCCACCAAAAACTGAAAGTCACACATGGTAAGAAGTTGCAAAAACCTGGTTCATTTAGCACTAATTACAATAATAACAGAAGTTTTCAAAGTGAACCATAATGCCCTAATTTATTAAGAAATAAAAGTGCGAATAGGATCCTATAGGTGCCTTCATCCTCCCCTCTGTGACTCTTGAATATCTAAAGTGTGAAGAGCATATGCTGACATTTGGCCACTTTTCACTGCTGTGGCATATTTGCCGCTAGGGGGCCCTTGGGGGGGATGAGATGAGAGACTCCTTGACACAGTAGACCCGTTCCTGTGAGAGGAAGATGGATGACCTTTGGCTTTATTTATGTCGTCGCCACTCATGCAGGACCTTTTCATCAGATACGGTCATTGTAATCCCTCAGCCCCCATTCAATTTACAGAGGCACTCTGTCACTGCAGACCACTAAAGTCGACGAAATTAATGGATCAATAAGCCCTCTGAAAGCCTGGCGGGAGGGTCCAGATCCCCCTGGTCACTATCAAGTTACCAGTCATAATGAATGGGGTGTTGTTTATGTTGTAAAGTGCAGCGTCACTGAGTCCTTTGAACAAACCACCCTCTTAGACCAGCCTGTGTACGCCACTGTTTGCAGAGATGTGATGAGGAGACTTTAGAAATGTGGAGAAATGGGTACCACTTTGTAATAATGCAACTATTATTGAAGGTTTAAAGGCTGTAATTGTCTTCATTAATGGTTAATAAATCTTTATGCATCGGTTATAAGCAAGAACTTTTGTGTTTCGTGTTCATCCTCCTGGATGATACTCGCTCTTGGTTCATCAGGAAGGATCCATCCAGTGGTCTGTTTGACCTCTTACCTTCTGGAGAAGAGCTGTGGACGACAATCCATTTATTAGCACCAACAGCAGACATGGTGGACTATTGTAAAACCCTTTTATTAACGATTTAACATTCACAACTCCGTACTTTAAACCATGAGTGTTTGTTTACTGCACAACAGAGAATAAACACCAGTCAAAAGTTGTTCTTATTAATGGTTTATAACAGTTGTTATCACTGGTACATTTATTATCATTAATGAACCCATTAGCTACTCTTTACAAACCATTTATAAAGTGGTAATGAGATTAAAGAAAGCCATAATCTTTATTGGCATGTTGGCTCAAACAGGTACACAAATTTCATATTTCACAGAATTCATTAATCATTATAAATCTAAAATAATTCAAAGTGGTTTAAAGAAATCTGACAAACCGTTAAAATCCCAAAGAAATATAAGTCCTGAACGTTGTGCCTACTGTCTTCTGTTAACACGAACCTCTACTGACAATAAAAATGAGTAAAGTGCTGACTAGAAAAACAACTGTTTTGAGGTTTTTTTCTCACATTGTGCCAGCAGTGTAACAAATACTTGTGGGTGTCGTCTAAATGTGTGTCCTGTTTTCCATCAATTAATTCACTTTCTGTGTGTGTTTGTATCAGTGGGAAAGCTTTTGGTTTTGGAGAAGGTCGCTCTCTGTTCTGCGTTTTCTGCTCATTGTTTGCTAAAAACCAGTCGGAATTGTTTTGAGGCAAAAACACATTTGAAACACATTTGAGTCTCTCTGTAGGATACGCATGACACAAACTGAACAGTTTGTTTTGGTAGGAGAAAGAAATTATGGATAGAAATCAGACTGTTTGACCTCAATGGGTGTGATTCCAGCTTGTGTTGCGTGTTGTTCTTTGTCGATCAGATGTTCTCAAGAGTCGAATGTGTTTTTAGGTTGTTTCCTGGACACATTTTTGGTGTGTCTATACATCAACCGTGAAGTAATTACAATAAGTAAGTCACACCCTTGATGTGAAAATACAGAAGGACACAATCTTTCTGGCAGTTATACTTTATCATGTCCATAAAACCAAATGACTTTGCAGACTTAAGTTCAGTAGTCAAATACTCGGTGCTACTTCTAATCGTCTTTAATGCGGTTGTGTAATTTGATGCTGGTTGTAAATGTTTCATTCAGTTTAAAACTAAGGCAGACGAAGAGCTGCTTAAAGCTGTGCTAATCAATGTTTTTATATGACAATGAGTCAAATGTGAAAGACCCACCGAGAATTATCACCCGGCTCTGAAGCTCCCCTCAGCTGTTTTAGCGTCTTTCAGCTCATTATTTTGGTTTCACAGCCCACGGCTTCAGTGTTTTGGCTCAGTCTCACGAGCCTCGATAACTCTGTACGCTACATTTACCTTCAGATACACATAACAACTAGCCAGTGGAGCATTTAGCAACTGTCATTTCCATCAGGAGTTGGTGGAGACCAAAAACAGAGCTAAAACTTGAATATTGGACTTAAATTCATTATTTGAATTCAACGCCAACAAATTTCTAAGCTGCTAATATATCAATGCTGTGTTTCTGCCAAAAAATAATTGTATAATGCAGCTAAAGTGACACCGGCGCTTTCAGAGAGGAGCTGCAATACTACATTTTACTGACACCGCACTCAGTTCGATAATTCAGTATCATATATTTGTTTGCTCATACATCCCTACAACAGTTTTTATACTGACAATATCATATTGGTGCTTAATACTGATGCACTGTCTCGTGTTTCTTGCCAACTCTCCACTGTTTGCTATCTAAGAACAAACAAACAGTTGTAGTATTTTCCTGCAGTTACAGCTCAGCTCTAATGCATCACGTTAGGGAAAATTAAACTCAGTCCTCACAGTTAGTGGCTGCTCCAGATCCAGCCCACCTCGAGGCACTTCTAACGGTAATTGGTAGTAATTATAAATCCCATCTGAGAATGCACAAAGAAAGCTCGCGGGCAAAACAGGCCGCTTTTGGCGCCTCGCTGCTAGAGTGCCAAGTAGTGTGAACATAGATTAACGGCTTCTTATCTGGGTTATTAAACAACTATTCAGACGTTGGGGTCTAGTTACGAACAAGGCCAGCGGTGAATGACTTGATATGGAAATCTCAATCAAAGGCGGCACTCTGTGTTAAGGAGATGAAATGAGATATGACAACATGTCAACCTCCTTTGAGGCAAAGACAAGATGATCTTTTACACACACACACACATGCGCATGTGGAGTTCACATAAGACCAAGTAGTACTAATATATAAACACAGATCTCCATGTAGTCTCTCTGTATCTTGGGGCGTGATTTGAAATGACTTCACAGGGGCGTTCAAACACGGTAAAAAAAACATGGAGCTATAGCAGTCGGGTCACATCTCCGTATTTGCATGCTAATGGCATGAAAGAAACTCCCACCACAATCATTCGGTGGGACCACATTATCACTTGCAATTGGGGGATCAATCATTTCAAACAATAGCGCTCCGCATTCATACATTTAACCCAGAATGGGAACCATGTGCTGTGTGGGTTACTGATGGTCAAACTGGAGAAACGTGCTGACAGCTCTGGATGGCCTTGAGGAGCACATCAGCCCGGGAAAAACTCAGCCAAACTCGCGGCTCTATTTCTTTGTAGCAAAACAGTCTTTGTTGCCACTGTTGGCAGTAAGTCAATCGCATGTATTAAACTACCCCACGATGCTCGCCTCGTCATCGATAGCCCTAAATGAGTGCATATGGAGTCTTGGCTTTGGGCGTCTTTTTGATCAGGTTGAGATTTTAATGGATTTTTCTTCGCCTCTGACAGATGAGGCTGTGTAAGGGTGGGAGGATGGTGGAGAGGGGTGGAAGGAAAGGGGTTGGGGGGGTTGGAGTTGCAGCTCCGGCCCGGGGCAGACTGCAGGCAGCCGGTGGGGTCACTTGAACCTTGTGGTTGCAGAGCAGAGTGCTGAGACACAAAGAGCCAACGCTGCGCTCACAAGTGTCCGACAGCGGGAGAGTCAGGAAGTCTGGCGACTGTAAACCCCACCCGACCGGACCCCCCCCCTCCACCACCTCCACCTCCCACCTCCACCCACACTCATCTCAGACACACTCCAAGACACGCCAAGCGGGCACTTCTTGCACATGAACCTAGACTAACACACTTGTGAGGACATTTATATCGACTTCTCTGCAGACTTTCACTAATTTCACTAAAGAACTGCTCGATTGTGTATCCACGACTTTAATTTGTTTGATTTTTTTAAAATTCATATTAAAAGCACAATTTTGATCTAAATGTGAATTAAGTGTCCAATTACCACGAAAACTGAATTCATTCAAGACATCTGAATTATTAGGATTTGTTATTAATTATTAAAATTACATAATTGAATGTTCGCAAACACTAAATTAAAATACATTTCTATTTTGAAATGAGAAAATGCACAAAATGGTGTTTTCCCATCCAGGACATAAAATTAATTATTTACAGGAATGTTCTTTAAATGTATATCATAAAGAAAATTACAGATCAAGCCTTTAATAAATAAAAAAAAAATGTTATGGAACAAACTTGCAGTTTGTAGTTTAGAAATTCAACCCTAATCCATATTCTGTGTGTGTGTGTGTGTGTGTGTGTGTGTGTGTGTGTGTGAAAAGTTTGTGCACAAGTTTACCCGCAGAAACGTAAATGTGCAAACTCACAAAGCAAAGATTACAGATACAAAACTATTTCCAGGCACATGATTATGAATATTCTGCTGAAATAAACCGGTAACTAACTGAACTTTTGTTCGACAGATGTGTGTGTGATCAGATGTTTGTCCTGAAAACATGAATTCATGCCGCACGTATTGACAAAACCTGCATGTTCTATGAGATTTTATTTTGCCACTACATAAATACAAATGCATCTCACCATTTACACTCATAACATTATTTTTAGATTGACTGATTATTCTTCAACGCTCTCTTTTACTATTATCAAAAAATCATGTTCTCGCTTATTCAGCGTGCGCTGACTACAGTCTAACTTGTGCTGTAAATATAAATTAATTAATGTGATGGAGTTGTTGTTGTTCTCCGAGTCGGATTATGACATTTTAAAGACACAACAGTCCAAATCAAGTGTGCAGCATGAAAGGCTCGGAGGGTCTGCAATAGTTTACACCAGAATAGTGCTGCTAATAATTATGCTGATAATTAGATATTTATGATCTTAGAAAAGTTGCACTCTGTTGAAATACACAAGTATAAATAGAGAAGGATTCAGTTTGAAGTGTTTCTGTTTATCCATTTTTACTCATTCATAGATTTTTAAAAACTGACTTCTAATCTTTTTAAAGAATAAGCATAGTTTTAATTATTTTAATGTATCAGCAGCATGTAAATATGTGGTTGTTTATTTTTTTACTTTCCTCTTTAGCATTTTAGTCCTAAAAATTGTCTTTTTAAACTCGACCTCAGAGCAACAACTCATTTCCTTCATCGCCATCCTTTTGTGGGAATAATGAGATACAGTACAACTCAACATGCACAGCAAAAGGTAGACAGGAATTTAGTAGAGAAAACAACAGATTTGCAGGCAGACTAAGTGGTTGAGTGAACAGGTTAACAGTGACGGGGCCATGAATGGCTGTGACAGGGAGAAAGCAGTGAGAGGCTCCAGCACTGAAGGGGGAAGTGACCCAGAAACGGTGTGTAAGTGCAGCTTGCCTGGGCCCTTTAGGAAAAATCTCTCCAGAATCACTGATGCAAGTCCACCTAAATACACATTTCTCTTACTTCTCTCGCTCTTTCTGCAGAGATGCGTTACTCAGCGACACACTCATGCACACTCATGCGCTCTAACGGGAAAGAAAAACAGATAGAGGGGGAACTTCTGACTGTGTTCATCACCTACAGACCTGTGACTAAAAATGATTCGAGCAGATTTTCAGTCACTTACATTTGGCCTCGTTTAAGGTGCTTTTAGCAGAGAGTCTTGTCTCAGGTTTGCTCATGAGGTGTGAAAATGTACATCATGCAAAGTCACACAAAGCTGATGATGTGTAAATCAACAGGAAATGCTCAGTGTGTATTTATGCAGTAACGTCCTTATTTGAAACAAGTAATGAAATAAACTTTTTGTGAGTTTCCACAGTATAAAAGGTCCCCAAAAGTCATTTTTTAAAATTATAAAATACTTTTTGTACCTTATGTTAAATTGTCTCTGACAACTAAACTTGCATATCTGCAGAAACACTTTTTACACTTTAATTTTATGTCATGATCCTTTTATAATAATTTCTCCACTACGAGGCAGTAAAGTTCAAATATTGAACATTTAGCGTTTTATTTCAATTTGTTGTCTGTGTGTTTAAATACACACTTAAAAACAGTAACTCTGGATGTGAGAGGAACTTTTGTTTCTCTGCCAGGGTTTCAGGATTTCTTATGTGTCCTAATTTAAAGTACAGTTCACTGAAAATTTCCCTCTTCTGCCTTCATATATGTTGAACTTAAATCAAGCCGTTTGCCACCAGTGGTTAATAATAAATTATAGTACGTGTGCATTTTGTATTTTTGTATAAAGTCATACCTCTGACTGCAGAAATCCTTACAAATATCCAAACTGTATTTACTGTATGTATATTATTTATTTCTTTTTAATTATTTAAGACAAATTTTGCTCCATTGTTTACATTTTTTATTAATGTTAACGGCAGTCGCTTGCATCTTTTAAGAGTCAACAATAATTAGTAATCCTAATGAAATCAGTTTCAGAATGTTTTCTGACACTCACTGAATCAATCTGTACAAAGTCACTTATAAAGCCAAGTGTTAATCCTTTGACAGATGGAGCAGGAGAAGCCTGAGAGTATATATTCACAAACTTAAACGTCTAAATGCAGCTTGAGGAGATGAATGATCCACAAACCTTTTGAGTTTGTTTGAGTCTGCAACTTTTCAGACGGGCAGCAAGGTTTCTGTTTGTAGAAGAGTGAAAATGAAACACTTTAAAGAAAATGAGGAATTTAGAGACGAGATCAGAAACTTTTTAAGAGTTCTCTGGTAAGTTGGTATCTGCTACTACTACTAATAATAATGATAATACTATAGTAACATGGAGCCCATCTTCAGTCTATTTGTTTGTTTGCTCCATCCAATTTTCTACACTTTCTAAAATAACACAAACCTTTAATTTTCTTTTTTTTTATGTGGGACCAAATGCACGATTTAAAAAAAGAAGAAAACTAAAATATAAACACAGTGAAACACAATGATCAAATTTAGCTTGAACATCTTTCGCCTGAACATAATTTGAGCCAAACACTTTTGGTAAAATTGCAAATATTACACTTTTTTATTGCAAAAATTCGTCATAGTCATGATAATACTAACTGTATTCACAGTTTCAGAGTCTGTCATATGAAAGGTCAAGTGTTTAAATAATAATAATAACAATAATAATAATAATGCTGTATAAATACAAATGAAGTGTTGCTCCACAGAAAATCATCGCAGGGTTACAAGTTGATGCAGCATCACTCAGAGGGAAAACATGGATGTACATTCATTCAGACATTGCTGAACTTTAATAATGCATGCACATTTTTCTGACTATAAACTTTCTATTCGGTATCAGCATTATAAAACTAATAATAATAATAAATATAATAATAATAATAATGAATTAATAATAATAATAAAAAGATATTATAAAAACAATTTGGAGAAGGACAGAAAGTGTCACATGCATGTCTTGGATTAGTTGACATCAAAGTTGAATTAAAAAAAAAAAAGAGGTGACAGGCCTGTGAAGCTGCCTGCATGTCCGACTGTCCACACACTGTCTTCCCAAACAGAGGAACTCATCCGTCTGCGTCAAACAGGCCAAAATATTTGCTAGTGTTGGAGAAGTAGATGTAAGGCGTAGCGTTCGCAGTCGGGTACACCACGGGGAAAGGCATGGGTAACAAACATCCACCCAGCAGACTGCTGTCTTTGTAAAAAGTCGGTAATTGCACGTTTTTCCCTGCCTCGGAGAGGTGCTCCGCGGCCAGCGGGCCCTCTATGTCCGTGGATAACTGTCTCTTCAGCTTGTTGCGGCGGTTCTGAAACCAGATTTTCACCTGAGTCTCGGTGAGCTGCAGGGAACTGGCGAGGCACGCTCTCTCCGAGCTGCTCAGATACCTCTTCATGTCAAAAGTTGCCTCCAGCTGAAATATCTGTCTCTTGGAGAAGATGGTGCGCGTTTTCTTCTTGACCATGGCTTTAGTGTCCACGGTGCTCTGTTGTTGTTGTTGTTGTTGTTGTTGCTCGGGCTCTTCCTCCGCGGTGTGCGTACTTTGCGCCCCGGGACAGGAGCCTGCGGTCAGCGGCGGGGTGTTCTCCCCGCGGTCCGTACGATGAACTCTGGGCTTCGTTTGCGCTGTGAATGAAGCGACAATACGAGCTTTGATGCAGCGGTAAAAAAAAAAAAAAAAGGCAAACTAACACACTTTTTCCTGCGTGCATTATTGGTGCAACCTGATTTTAATAAATAGACATTTAATCCGTAGAAAGATTAAATAAATATCAGCTGCTTCTATCTTTACGCACACACGTCTATGAATCCTTAATAAAGACACGTCTTTAGAATCTTTACTGGTTTATCTGTATTTTTCATGAAATTCCCAGTTACCTGTCTCGTCTGATCCGCTGCAGTGTCTCCTCCGGACGTCCCACACTTCATCACACCGCGCTTGAAAATCCTTCTTGCACCCACCGTCCCTCTGCTCCAAATCTCCGGCGTCCCGCTGCTTCAGGTTGAGGATGTTGTCTATGGTGAACGTCAAAGAAGCGCTCCTACTCGGGGCGTCCTCTTTGCTCATATTCCCCGGCATCTCATCTGCTCCACCGTGAAACCCGAAACACCGACGCGCCTCCGGACGCATCCGAGCACCATTGCTCCTCGGCTGCTACTAAGCGCACAGAGGGAGCCGGTGCGACGTTCTTCAACGACCCGGAAGACTGCGGTTTAGCAGCTTTTGATTGGTGAGGTTGTGGGGCAGATGAGGGCGGGATGCAGATTTGCGTCTGGCTGCCATATTGTAGCTTTTAAATGCCTGCTCACTCCATGCGAGCTCCTTTCAACTTTCTTGAACTTTAGGGTCGGAGTCAGCAACACTGTGGAGTTGCTTCATATCCAGACTGGCTGATATATTACTTATTTTTATGCCACAATGACAGCCTGACGACTCATGAGAATTATGACCTAAGTAATGCTTCAAACCATTGTTTGACTTTCTCCACAGCACAACATGTACCCTGTAAACTTGAATTTGTCTTTTTAATCCAACATCTGAATTTGTCCACAAACCTCAAGTCACTGATTTACTCCATGAAACTCATTAACATGCACTTACAGACTACATTTCTTGCAGTAAACACTAAAGTTGACCCACAAATGAGACCCCACAAAACAGTGTGTGCTTATATTTTATTCACACGTGAACATATCGGTGTACAAAAGTATTAAAGTCCTCTTAAATAAAAAAAGAAATGTGTCACAGCCAATCAAAACAGTCACACATACACATTAATGCCTTTTATGATCAAGTATATGCATTTTCTAGACTTGACCCAGGATATGTTGCATAATATTCCAAGTTTATGTATATGGGCTCAAATGAGGGTCCAAAAAGATTCAGAGGGTTGTGAAACATTGTTTCAAAAGTGTGTGGCCTGTTTAGAAAGGATATTTTTAACGTGTTGTGTGCTGAGATTACACTTATTAAAAGCCGAACTAACCACCAGATGAAAAAGGGGGTTAGGGTTTTGGCAGAGTTCATAGTTGTTACTCGGGATGTGCGGTTCATCTGTGACTTTCGCACAGTGTGGGAACTCTCTTGAGTTTCGCAGTTTGAATCTGTTCACAAACATCTGTTTTCTTTGTGTTGTGAGTTCACATTCTCGACTCGCAGAGTTGTTTTCGTAGCTTTACAAAGGCTTTGTTTGACAAGCTCAAGATCTTCTATGCACCCTCATTTGATCCTTATTTGTGTCCAGCATCCATACCCTTGTGAGTTGGCGAGAATTGTCCTCCATGATGGCCTGAGGACAGGGTTGATTGTGGGTTAAAGAGCCAAAAACATCCTTAAGTCAGGACAGCTAGTACTTCATGTTGAAAGAACTTGTTCATGGTGACCTACAACATGAGTGATCCACCTTTTCTAAAAGAACCAGTTGAACACAGGATGAATGGACTTTATTATGATCTGACTTTACAGGGTCTGTAACTAAAATGAATTTTATTGCAGCATCTTTATTTGATTCAACTGGCGTCAAAGAGTCACAAGTTCAAGGGCCCTTTTTAAAGTCACACCAGTCCAGTCATCTGTGGCGTTATGAACGACACCGGATGGGTGAAGTGAGAAGTCAATGGGTAGCTGATAGAACCGGAGAAGCCGACCGGAGGCAGGCCGGTCAGCGTCACCGGCGTCGTGACGCTTTCGTGATACAACACGGGAACCCTGACGACCCTCTGCGCAGGGTAGTTGACGGTGTTGGCCTCAATGTCCGCGGCGATCTGCCTCTTCCATTTGTTCCTGCGGTTCTGAAACCAGATCTTCACCTGGGTCTCGGTGAGTTTCAGCGAGGCGGCGAGCCCGGCTCGCTCTGAGCTGCTCAGGTAGCGCTTCAGGTCGAAGGTGGACTCGAGCTGGAACACCTGACTCCGGCTGAAGACGGTGCGGGTCTTCTTCTTACGCGCCATTTTCATGTCACCTGAGAGGAAGACGCAGGTAGATTTTAGAAATTAGAACTGAAACAACTTTAATGGGAGGTAGATGATAAAATCTTATCGAAGTAATATTGTGATTAAAGTTTTTAACTGGAAAAACTTAGACTTTAGCCAATCATTGGAACTAAATTCCTGAAAAATCAACGTACAACATCTTGGTCCAACCAGAACTATTATCAGATCGACAACAAAAAATCTGAGATCATCTTATGATAGATCATCATATTGTCCAACCCTGTTACAACAACATAAAGTTTGTCAAATGATTCTATTTTTCAGTCCCTGTGAGTATGTAAAGAATTTGTTGACACCTAATTTGGTTGATGGTAGCTGCACTCAATTTTTTTATTGGTCTACACAACAAAACAACAAAAAGGCATTATTCACCCTCCATATGTACGTGCTTAACTGTAATATTAAATGTAAATAATGTTGGTTGATACTTCTATTGTTGAATGGGAACTTTGCAAAATAATATAACATTAAACGACATAATATTTCTTTAATTAATTTTGTGTTACTGGTGAAGTGGACCCAGGAACTCTTAGCGACACCCCTGAAACTTCATATATAACACACATATGCTCTCTGTCGAGAAACATGTTCATGAATCAAAGTAACCAAACCAAAAAAAGTTCCAAACAAACAGATACATTAGACATTTTGCATGAGCTATTATTCCTGAGGAAAACGTTTCAGCTGTGGAAAGGCGCATGCGTGGTGACGAATGCCCTCTCTGCGCAGGCCACAGACCGCAGTGTGATTTTTCTTCTTTGACTTTGACCTCACCTGTGTCACAGCTGTCTTCCCGAGAGAGGCAGGAGGAGCGCGCGTCGTCCTCCTCCCTGTCATCCGTCAAACTATCCTCCCCCCTCTCCTCCGGCTCCTCGCTCTCCTCCGCCCGCCCTCTTTTTAAAGTTGGAGAATCCCGGTCGCTCGTCTGCTCTGGGTCTGTGTGTTCATCCCTGTACGGAGGACCTACGGTGGGGGGGAAAAATGAATAAATCCTGCACGTGGTTCAGACTTAATATCGCTCACAATATTTGACATTTTTCAAAGAAGCATCAGCTCTCCGCTGCGGGTCTGTTTGAGGCATCACACTGTGGTGTGGATGCCAAACACTGATGCTCTCACTAGGCTGATAATTGTTTTGTTTTACGCACGGAAGAATGAACAGACGTGCAGCAGCACATAAGGTGCCATTTCCACTTTTACGCACGGATTGAGATTTTAATTATCCAAGTGTGACATTTGTACATTTGGCATAATTATCCTCTTATTAAATCGTGATTCAGCCCAATTATTCATTGATGTTCACTTTATTGACAGATTAGGACATAAAACGGCACAGTCACTCACTTCTCGAGGTGTGGTACGCTGTGTTTGGCGATCTCCAGGTTAACACTTCTCTGTCCTCCACACGTTTTGTTTCTAGTCCCGGACGGATCACCGGCCTGTGGACGGTAACTCTGATGCTCGGGCTCCCCACCCGCTCCTCGGCGGAATCCCCTCTGTTTGTAGTCCCCAGCAAATTCTCAATATAAAAAGACGAACCTCTCGACTGTGGCTTCGATCTCTGCGCTTTGTTGTCAAGCATTTTGACTTTTTACTGTCCCTTCCTCACGGTCGATTTTCACCTTTTTTTTATGTAAAAGAAAATCCCAGATTTGGATATTATACAATCATTCCCGGGAATGTGTTTTCTTTCCAACCAGGAGTATCTTCTGCTCCGCGTAAACCATCCCGGCGCAACCCACGAGAGCAAAGAGAGCTCAAGCCTCAGCTGTAAAGAGATCCAGACAGAAATTTCGAGTTGAAGAGACGAAGAATTACTCCAGAAAAGAAAAAAATCTCGCTCTTCGAAGCCTCTCTTGTAGGCTGTGTGATGGTCTGCCTTGAGGGAGCGTGGAGATGCTGTATTTAGGTCAACTAGGGAGCAAACCAGAGCAGAGACACGGTGTTGTCCTCAGGGCTGGAGATGGAGAAAGATTCATGGAGAATGGCACAGTACCGCCTATTGGTTACATCTGTCCATGCACAATTTGTATTTACTATGCACACTGTAAATACATTTTAAAAGCCAAGACAATAATTCATAAACATTCAATTTGCACATATGTCTTACGCTTAATTTAACAATCTTTCTTTAATCTTTGACAAGATTTTTCGATCATACTGAAAACATGTCGAGGTGAGAAAAACGAGGTGATTGGCAATTAAAGCATGAAAATGATGTAAAAGATCCTGAACATGTATTTTAAAAAGAACAAAAGCATAAAACTGAAATAAAATCTACAAATGTACTACAAATATTCCTATTGTTTATCCTATATTGTTATTAATATTACATAAGAAACTCATAGCTAAACATTTAGTGTAAAAGAAGACCAGCATGACCGGGCAAATAAAATCTTGGATTTTTGTAATCTATACAAACTAAAATAAAGTAACCAGTCACATTTAACCCTTTACAGCTGTTTATTTAAAAGCTGTTTTCTTATAGATTTTTACAACATTTATCATTTTAAAATTAGTTAAAACTTAAAAGTCTGTAGTTCGACTGTGTGGTCTAATATCTGCATATTTACTTGTTTTTATTATCATTATAAATCACATTGTTTAAAGAACCCCCTGAAGATGTTGCAAAAACCTACAAATGTATTAAAAAATGTATTTTTATTTTTTTGCTCAAGTAAAAAAAAAGATTGCCTCCAAACTCGCCATGATGTCACAAATTTCGCTTGTATCTTGTATCTAAGGTGAGCGCAGAGAAACTTTCCTTATAAATGTGAAAACTTCTTCTGGCGTCAAACTCATTCTGCACAGTGAAGTTCAAACATCCAAACAAGTGAAACACATTTTTACATTTTTCCATGAAGGGGGCCTTTAAAGTTTTAAAGTTCATCACTTGCACATTCAAAAATAACTAAATACACATTGCAGTTTAAAAAATAAATCACAGGCGTCAATAATTTTAGCGTCATCTTGCTTCTGGAGCTGGGAACATGTTATTCCTTCCTTTAGCAGGATTAAAGGACCAATCTGTGAAGTGTAACCCCACCACAGGCTTCACAACACTGATTAACAGGCTGAGGCATTTCAACCAGGGTTAGGAAATCTCTCCAAAGCCTAATATGAACACACAAGTGTAGCTTAATGATGATGATAATAAACAAATGTATTATTATAAAGAGCCCCCAGCATACCTAACTGTCCATAGATGGACTGACTGTGTGTTCCAGCTTAACGTGAGTTAATTAATGCTGAAGTTGGAAATGTTTAGTCAGCAGTCAGAGTGAAACAGCACTGCGTTTGGAGTCGTAATAGGATTGAAACACTGTGAAAAGCTCGCTTTCATCTGTAAGTAGCCTTGGACAAATCCTCGGAACATTCCAGCCTGCAGATTTTTCAGGCTACATGTTGATCAAACCTTATCGAACCTTTGTTATGTAACATCTTTTTCGAAGAATTGCCTGAAATATTCAAGAATCCTGAAGAGGAAGTCTGTCGGTGTCTGAAACCCCTGCACAGTTGAGCAGCCATCGGTGAAGAGAGGCAGAGAACAACAAAACGTTTGTTTTCTCACGAGAATTGCTCACAATTGTTCCCATTGTGCCACTAAATTGACTTTATTAAAGCCTCTTTGCCAGTAATAGCCTATCAACCTAATACTCTGGATTGTGGTCGGGGTGTAACACCTCCACAGACATTTTTACATAAACTCACAAATCGGAAGAGAACTTAACAGAGGTAATTAAACACATTATTTTGTATATTTATCGTCCTCTCAGCCTGCTGCACGTGCAGTATGGCTCCAACTAATATTTGTAATTCATGAGAAGGGTTACAGAGTATTACACTGTGGAAATTTTAAGTGGCTTAAACTGTTAATTTGATCCTGATCTGCTGTTTGTTCTCACTGTTTTTTTGGTTGGCTAAGTTAAAAGAACAATTTGGCCTAATTAAAAACACCACAGCTTTTTGATTATATAAATACATACCCAGGAATTGTTTTGTTAAATACATTTTACACACAGGATAAAAAAAAACACATACTATCTTTTCAATTATACACAGTGAGCCTTTTAAAACTTCAAATGTGAAGTATTTTTCAGTAATATTAGATATCTAAGTAAATAAATTCAATTCTTTAGATATTATTTAATAAGCAGTTAATAATTCAAATATCAGCTGACAGTATGGGTGTGTTTCTTTAACAGATTTGATTGACAGTGACGAAACAACCATCCTTGCATCCTGATTGGTGCACGGGAGTATGTGACATCACTTTGTTTTCTCTTCTAAATGAAGTCCAGCCCACTTCAAACCAGTGAGAAGAGCAGACAGAAAAACAAATAAATAAACAAGTGCATGAACTGATGAAATAAGCAAAACTTTTCTGACTTTAGTTCATGCCATCACTTTGCTAATAAAGAAACTAGGTTTTGAGGGCCTTTTTAAAGATGAAGCTGCTTCTATTTGCAACCAGCAGATGTCTAATATTTAAAAAGAAGATCAGTAGAGAAAATTCTGAGAAAACTAAATAGACTTCTGAGTACGTGCAGAAAAACTACAAGTATTTTTTATTTCCTGTTTTCACATGACTCCCCGTGATCTATCCCCTCTGTGGTTTAAGATTCTCCATATCTGGTTGGAAATGATCTTAAAATGATTTGATATCTGGTTGGTTAATTAGTTTTTGATGAAGCGCAGTATTGTTTCTGCAGCTCTGGGTCTTGTGAATGTGTCATTCGCCTTTTGTCTGCACTGTAATTTCACTGTGGTCTCTCTAACTGGCTTTAGTGGAAGTATATGAAGTGGAAGCATATTGTGTTATTGCATACTCATTGGTCAGCAGTTCATAGCAGAGAAAAACATTTCATGAAAAGGCAACGACTTGAAATGACCTCACATCCGATTACTCTGGAACTCTTTTGCGGGCCCTGAAAAATTGTGGAGGGCCTCATTTTTACAGATGATTGCACGAGTTGGTCGAAGAACTCAAACAAGGTGTCAGTGTTTTTTTTATTTTTTAAAAAAAGATCAGAAATGTTTGTTTCTGCTGTTATTTTTCCACCCGACAATAATTCAGACAGACATGTTTTTGTGTCGCTTTTGAAGCGAGCTCGAAAATGAACTCGAGCCACAATAACCTAACACTTCCTTTCCTGTCTGGCCTCACCGTGAAGCGTTGCAGAGAGGCATGTTCAAGATCTCTTAATTAATGATGGCACTGTAGCTTTGCAAGGTAGATATGATGCAATGAGGAGCTTAACCTCTACATTTCCTGCTGCATGAACGCCAACGATAAGAACTCCTTTTCTCATGTTTGTTATGTAGAAAAAAACAAACAAATTCATTTTAGTTAAAAGGAAAATTATGCATTTTTACCTGATTTTTACTTGCGTGCAGAGGTGGAAGAAGAAAGTAGATCCTTTACTTGAGTGAAAGTAGAAATATCACAATGTTTACAATTTTACTTACAATTTTTTTTTACAGAATTACAGAAGATTTTCAATACTTTAAATGCCAAATTCACTTAAAGTATTAAAAGTAAAAGTGAATATATTATTATATATTAAAGGATTATATATATTATGTTATGTAAGGAGCATTTTCACAATTGTATACTTTGTTAGTTAACAAAAAAGGTACGTCTATGAGCTAAATATTTGCTTTATATGTGAAATCTTAATGTGCAAAACTATAAAAGTGCAACATTTCCCTCTGAAATATAGAAGTAGAAGAAAATGTAATGTAAAAAGTAAAATACCTCAGTTTACACTAGTAAAGTACGTATTGTTTCCCTGCCACTGTCTATTTAACTGTTTCTTAAGATAATGATATTAATGAAACATTAGCATTTCAAAATCATAATATGTAGATAACATATACAATCTCCTCATTGTCTTCTGATTACTTTGATTTCCTGACAACAGCTCATCCATAACAAAGTATCCTGATTCTTCCTGCAGTATAAGATTACTCAATCTGTATTCATGATAGTCTGCTGGGGGAATCCTTCACATCATTACTGGCTCCATAAAGCTCTTGCAGTTAAAGCCATGCCCTATAATGCAATAGTGTATACGAGGTCAGTAAGGTCTAGACGTCTTAGGTCGGCCTGAACAGAGGCAGTCAACCAGAAGGCCCCTTTATGCCACATCGAGTGCGGCGCTATTGATGAATCTGTCTGATTTATGGCTCCTGCAACTCCTGCTCACCGTCTTTGTTGTTTTTATTTCACTAGCAATCCCTTTTTTGATTTTTCTCATTCGAAAACGTAAAAATCGGATGAGGTTTGATTAAACATGCTGTTTGAACGTGTGAAGTCAGACCTCCGGGCTCCTGCTGTCACTCATCAGAAATGCTTCTTAATGTGCGTTTCATACCTGCTCAGAGACTCCGAAAAGAACACTCCGGATTACAAGCATCCAAGCTGACACATACTTCTCCTGCTTAATCCCTATTAGCCCTCACTTTACTGCACCCAGAGCCCAAAATTCATTGGGACAAACCAAAAAAAAGCATTCTGGGGAAGCTGTTTGCTTTATCACACAAAAGCCAGTTAACAAAAATAATAGTTTTTTTTTTAGTTTGGATTTTATCTCTCGAAGCCTCCAAAGAAAACACATTTGAGTCGTTGCTGGAATAAACTATTAATGCCCGTTTGTTTAACCCCTGAACGGCAAATTAACCCCTGTTAGAGCCACCTTGTCAGTTCAGCACAAAGGAGTGAAAGGCTTGATATTTTAACCACATTATGGCCTAATGCTGCACATCCCCACCTCTTTTCTTTGTGCAGAGCAAAGAATTCTCCTTTAAAGATAGAAACCTTCAGAGAAATACTCATTTTAAAAGGACAAAATTAAGTTTTTGGAGCATTTTAATGCACGTTTCTTCAGAAAAAGCACATTTCTAATTCGCTGGCTCTTTCCCATGCATGTTAAAGTGATCACGGTTAATCACATGAGATAAGTGCAGCCCGCCAGCAGGTACAGTATACCTCCACAGGAAACATGTTTTATCCCTCTGGGTGTGTGGGGTGGGAAATGAAAGAGCACTTCTGATGGATTACAGGCCCACTACAAATACCCAAGGCTTATGGGACATCAGATCAATGAGAACACATCAGGCCCTCCCTCTAATGCCACTAATGTCTTTAGCTATACCAGGAACTGGGGGGTCAAGTGTTGACATATAGCACCTGATTCTTGGCATCATTTCCAACTAAATCATATTTAAATGGAAAAACCTGATTAAAAATTGAGCCTTTTTATGAACTGTTCGCACTCTGTCTGACCCCGGGTGATCTTCCTTTTAAAAATGCAAACTCGAATAGATCTACAGAGCTAAAAGATAAACACAGAGAGAGGGTTATGGAGCTGAAGACCCTCGAATAGAGGAATCGCGTGAGAAAGAAGCGGTGCAACACTCAAGGTTGGAGCCGACTGTGGAGAGTGCACTGCCCCCCCAGGGTCAAAGCACTTCTGTCATATTAGCTTATACACAGGGTCCATATTTTTCAATAAATCATGCCCCTGAAGGATAGCTGGGAGTACAGGGGCTATTAGAGCAGTCCAGCCTGTGCTTCCTCCTCTTACTCCTTTTTTACTTTTAAAATGAGATTGTACTCCTATAAGTGTTAATCAAACTGCATTTAAAAGGCCAAACTGCCTCATGTATGTCTGTATGTTTTCATATTAAGGCGTTTGAAATCCTCTCCCATTGGTCCACTTCTTCTCTTTCACTCAAAATTTGGAGGTCGAGCTACAGTATGTGAAGTCTCCGCGGAGTCTGAGGACCATCTGATATGATTAAACATAAATGCAAAAAGGGGGCAGGGCAAGAAAAAACCAGGAGCGGCAGCAAAGATGAAAGAGTCCACTTTCAATGTTTGCCTGCGGGACAGATCTCCACACAAAGTCTTGTTTTCCCTCCTCTTGTCACGCAAGTCCTCCGCGTATACTTTAGTGCTGCTGCGGGAATCCAACCCGCAACCAGAGACTCTGATCTGACACAGTGACAGGGATTTATTTTTAATGGCTGTGGTCAGTAAACAAAACATCTTCTATTTTTATTTTGAATTGGTACACACTCACAGTCACGTTAAAGGCCTCATCTGACACTCCGAGTGTTAAAGGTGATTTAAATATTTGTACAAAAAAAGATAAGTCTTTGTGTAGATATGTGCATTTTTAACAAATTAAATGATGTGGAGAGAAAGCTGATTCTCAGCCTGCTGTTTAAGTTTTTTTTTTTATGTTTTATTTATTTATTTATTTATTTTGTTGCAGCTGCTTTTATCGATGAACATTGAAAAACATTGAGTTAACTGAGAAAATATGGATTTTTAAAAATATATATTTTTTAGGCTAGTAGTCTTTACAATATAATCTTATTAAAAATAACTTTTTAGGGATAGAGCTCATAATTCAACATAAGCTCTGATCTTGAACTCGTGGCGGAGGAACTACTTTTTGTATCTTCTCTAAGTAAAAGTACAGACGGCACTAACAGCATGTAGGCTACTTAAAGTATTAATGTAACGTCCTTGTTTACCCTTCAGAGAGTTTGAATATTATTCTGATGGTTTCGTTTGCAGCTGTTCAAACTGAAAGTGACGCTGACCTGACGTCATATTACAGCAAACACTGAGACGTCAGTGCTTTCGATAAATGTCGATGAACTTCATCACGCTGATCGGCTCTGATTGGCTGATCATCATTATTTCCACACTTTTTCCTGATGAAATAGCTTTTATTTATTTATTTATTTATTTATTTATTTATTTATTTATTTATCTGTGAGGAAACAAAACGTCCTGCACGTTACCCTTCAGAGACAAACACTGTTAATTAATGTATTATTAATTACCAGAGTCGGTCAGCTGAAGGGGAGACGCAGTGTATGAAACGACTTTATAGACCTCAGCATCAATCAGTGAGTTTGAACGTTTTACTATTAAACAGCAAGAAGAAATATTATTTTGAAACAAACTGTTCACTGCACCCTTATAAATAAAGGGTTCAGTCATGAACTGAAGTTGTTCTTCATAGAGGAACTTTTTATCTGTTGCTTCTTCAAAGAAATATTTATTATTACCCAGAATTTAGTGTAACTGGAATTTGTCCCCGAGTTCAGTGAAAGTGTAATATTTAATAACTGAATTAAAACGTTTCATTTTAAATACAACATTGGGTAAAAATAAATAAATGAATGAATGAATGAATGAATGAATGAATGAATGAATGAATGAAAGAAAATAATTCAGTTAAGTTGTTTATTACTTTCTATAAATTATCATCACCACTCATCACTAACTAGAACTAGTTATTTATTTTTTAAAATCAAAACCAGGTCAGGTTGCTGCAAAAAGTGACCTAAAGAAGCAGTAATCAGAATTCCCAAAGAACCTGAAAGATTATAAAACATAAAAAAAGGTTCTTTAAAGCACCAAAAGTGCTGCAGTTGTTACTTAAAGCACAAATAAAGGTTTTTAAGGATAGAAATGTTCTCCAGAGCAATGTGAATGTATTGGTTATCAAGTTGGAGGTCACATGAATCAATACTAAACTGATCAGGTGTGATTTAAAAAAAAAACAGGCTGAAAATGAATAATTCTGAGATTTATCGAGGTTATGTGTAAAACTTTTAAGTCTGTGTTTCAACTTTTGAGGCTTGGTTGTGTAAAGTCAGTCACACTTATAACCTTCTGTAGTTCATCAACATCTGAGTTAGATTTCAGTAGAAATGCTCACCCTCTCTGACACCCAATATAATTATATCAAATCCTGTGAATTAATGAATCATATCTGACTATTAGCAGAGGAGTGATGTGACACGCTTACAGTAAACAGACAGAGTTGTAAAGTTCATCACATTCGAAGCTTTTTTTTTCTTTTTACTGCCCATGTGTTTCTTATTAAAACAAAACGAACCAACAAATAGATTTTACATTTTCTTGAAATGTCCAACACGTACCTTTTTTTTAAAGTTTAAAACTCTCACCGCTGCTGCTGCAGCATGTGTGCCAATAATCTGGATGGTGTGACATGAAAGAAAGGAGCTAATTTGAAGTTGTTTCAGAGGGAGTCAGTGAAGGAGGTCACTAATAATGCCTGAGGCTGTTTTCAAGGCTGGGAGGCCTAAAAACTCTTCTTATTGTAATCTGTTTGTGTTCAGTGTGTGGAAAAAGAGAAGAAGGCACTTTCATCTGCTGCCTGTTTTCGTGATTACAGTTATTCTGGTTTGTATCACTTATTGCGATGAAGACAAGCAGAAAAATCCTGACGGAGAAAAGATGTCACAGTTTCAGCTTCGAGTGGTTTGAAAGTTCAGTTTGATTCTTTTCTTTTCTTTCTTTTGAGCCAGAGCATCAAGAATACAGCTGAAAATCATTAATACAAATAAAAAAAGTGAGTCAAAGGAGGCGCACAGACACCATGCGCAAACCTCTAAAATGAAAATATGTTCAGGAAACAAAAGCTCAGTGGATTGTTCAGTACAGTGTCAGCCAGCCGAGGGCAGCAAAGCTCAGTTTCTGCGAATCATATTACTGGAAAACTGTAGTACAGAGCTGCTGTATAATAATAAATACATGATATGTATCTCTTTAGTTCATTTTTCTTGGTGCCATCTATTGTGAAGATTCAAGTGAGACTTGCAAAATGACAAAATAAGTCTTTTGTATTCATAATTACATCCTCTGTGAGGAACCGTCTAACGATACACTCTTTTTTTGAGTTACCATACACTTGAAATAAGTTTCAAATGTGTCCTGAGATCAAATATGACAGAGAAACTCATCACATTTACATCTCTGACTCCTGGATAATGTGCTGATTTCATGTTTGTAACACCATTCTTCAGTCACTAGATGGCAGCGTTACACTTTAGTCAATCACAGTTCTTACTGATCTTAATTACTGCTTCTGTTGGATTTAGTTCAATCAGCTCTCAGTAGTAACATAAAACTCTTGTATCACCGTGAATCTGCTATTTTAATATTTAACATAGCCTCATGTTGGTGCCCTAAATCAAGTTGTAGGTTGGTGGCAGTTTAGTAGGTAAACAGTTTGTTCTCAGTTTGCTGAGTAACATGTCTGAATCTTTGGGGCAAATATTTGTTTTTGGGCCTCTTGAAGATCCCCGAACCCCTCTCTGTATTATAATACCTGGCAACACTCTTGTTTTTCTTGGCCATATCCAGGTGTCCTCCAGTTTTGTGGTTTCTCCTGGGACAAATATATTTGCATGCACGGCCTTCAAACTTTATAATAATAATGGTCATGGAAGGTTGGCATCCTTACTGACTAAAAGAAAATCTGTCTGGTACAGCGGGTTTGGTATTCTAGTACAGTACAATGAACACAACAGTTTACATATAGCAGCTTCATTATTCATCCTGATACCCAGAGAGCAAACAGAACTGGAGTAACACTAACTGGCCTCAAGGTTTCAATGTAAACACAACTTTATTTAGGAATATGCATCATGTAAGAGCAATATGAAGACCGGGACTCCTTTATCATCCTTTGCTGATATTGTTCTTTAATGGTGCAAATTTCTTAAACTGAAATCACATGCACTGAACTTTCTCGTTGGTCTGGAGGGCCGTGGGAAGAAATGATCAATGCAAAGTAATAACTACGTGATTGATTGTAGACACAGATCAGTGTGTGGGTTATTTATTATGCACAGTATTTAATTATTAAGAGTAAGATTAAAAATGAAAGTGCTCCAAACAGAAATGCACATTAAAATTCACTACAATGTACTGAAAAATCCTGAGTCTGAATAATAAATCCCCCCAAATGTTATTTATTCAATCATTTTAATTTAATCAAGTATATTAATCATAATCAGCCACATGAATTTTAATAACAACCATCACATTTTCTTTTCTAGAGGGTTCTTTTCTTACTTTCCACCTCGAGTCTGAGTGTTGAACACTGTAATACAGTGTGTTGAAATCAATCACCCTGTCTTCTACAGTAGGCACAGTTAGTATGCGTGGCGCACAGAGGATATGAAGCCCCAGTACCAACCAAAAGCAAATCAATGGGAAGCTTATTAATAGATCATTTACTTGAAGAAAATAGGAAAGTCTATAAAGAAAACTGTGAGCTGCTACAGAACAAAATTACATTATCATCTGTTACCTGAGATGATTATGACTCCGAGCAAATGTCATCATGTCCTTGTGAACTCTGAGATATTTTGCATCGGAGACACATCTTCCTCTTCAAGTAATGTACATCGTCACATCATGGGCTTTTTTATATCTGGTGATTGTTCTTTAGGGTAATATGCAGCTGATTTAATGGACTTCATTTGGATCTCCCGTGTTTGTTCTTCACTGCTACACAAACAGAACTGCTTTGAAGACGTGCTTTGTGTTGCAAAGCTGTGATGATAAACTAGACTAAAAGGATTTTTTTTCCTCCATAGTTTTGACTATCTTTTGGTGATCGCAAGGTAAAACTGAAAAAGAAATGTCAATGTCAATAATCCTTTACTACATTTGAAGTGTGCACACATAGCTACAGCAAGTTCATAGAAAGGTAAAGTGTTTTGAGCACATTGAGGAAAGTTGAGATTGTGAGAGAAACAGAAACATCCCACACTTTTACTTTTACCCTTACTCTCAACTCTACTACCGACTCTTCAGCACACTTCCCCTGGGAGAGCAACATCCGTCTCTGGCAGTAAGAACCTAGTGGGCCCCGCTGTTTACTGACTGAGATTATGTGACGTGGTTTCGACCAAGAAACTTGAACTCACAATGTCTTTTGTAGCTTTCTGTGATGGTAAAGTCCAATGTAATTAACAAATCTGCGGTAAAGTCCTCCATACCGACTCTTCGGCGCACCTCCCTCACTAGATTGGGATTTTCTAATTGACAGTGTTATTAATCTTTAAACTGATACATTAAGGGACAGATTCATTTCAATTTAGTAATTTTTTTTTTTTGACAGTTTCTGAATCATCCATCATTTGAGGTCATGAACCTGTTAGTTATACAGCACCAAAGGCTCTGAGCTGCCACTGAAATGTGGATAGTGAGTGGACCTTCATTTTGCCCAATGGAATTAATACCTGCCATGATTGAAAATGAAGACGAGCCCCAGTCTCTGGTAATTATGCACGGCTGGCTGAAGAGACAGTGAGCACATCTGAGGCTAACGCTGTGTCTAGGCCCCTGTGCATAATGTACAGCTTAATTCATTACAAGAAGACGGAGGGCTCCTTCGCATGCACGCAGCATGCCTTTTCTCTCCACAGCCTATCAAATGAAATTAGTCTTTCAGAGAAGCTTAGACAGAGAATATCGCCTGTCACAAGGATCTTGAGCAGAGAGAAGCATAAAGAAAAAAATAAATAATTGCACAAGGCTATCTCTTGTAAGAGATAAACACTGCCATCATAATGGAAATTAGTGTTGCTGGGCTTTCATATCAACAGGATTTTTAAAATCAGTGTGCGGGTGGCAAGGGAAGTTCCTGGTCAGATCCGGTCATTTTCATTGCCTCCAGCTGTCTTTCTATGAGCAGACCAGGCACCACCATGCAGTAGAAAAATCCTCCAGCGCAAAACATCATATTTAACACTCATGCGGTAAGCACACAACAGGCTCTGCAGAGTTGCCAACCTTGATAAATGTGCGCTTAACACCTCCCTGAATGCAGGACTAGTACAGAAGGTGCTGATGGAGTTCATACCAAACAGAATTTTAATGTGGAAGTTATTCTAGTCTAAGTGACTACCTCTGTGACTGTGAAGTGAATCCAACATGCAAGTGCCAAAAACTGCAGTTCCTTGAACGGTCACTAGAGGCTGGCTACAAAAAGAGTCAGTCTCCATAAGCCCCCATATTAAAATGCACAACTTCACAGGAGAAATGAACAGCTTGGTTTCTATAGCTAATTTCCCCGTTCATGACAACTGTACTGAGGGTTTGTTTGGGCAGGTGTGAAAGCTCATCCGAACTCTAAAGCCGACCAAACAAAACGCGGGTCTGGGTTCTGGCCAATTGATGATCCTGTTTTCTTCTTCCACAACTGTCCAAGCGATTTGGGCCGCTTTCAAAGGTGCAGTGTGAAAGTGGATCAAACCAAGTGAAGGTGTGAAATTCTTTCAACATTCCCCGCCCAATGCAACCAAGTCCATCGAGACTATCCTGGCGTGAAAGCGCCCTGAGAGAAAAAAACAAATCCATTTGCTACTTCAGCGCCATGGATTTATCAATACACAGCACAGTTAGTTTATTATGTGATGATATATTATTTGTATAAGTTCATAAAAGCAGACACTCTTTTTCCTGAAGTATCTTCCTATTTTTAGACGAGCAGACATTCTTCATATTCACTTGTGCTTGTGTATTTTCATACTGTACAGGTAGATTGGAGACTTGTCACAATACATCGCAGCCACCCTCAGGTTCCTCCACCTTTTGATCTTCAGCAAATTCAATACCACACAATGCCCTTTACCTTCTTATCAGCCTCCCAGATGGTGCTGCAGCTCTCTCCCCTAACTTTCCCCTGCCAATAGAGAGCGTGGGTCTGTCAGCTGGTGATGTGCGTTCGCCTCCACCTGACTCTGACAGTGCAGGGAGGCCGCAGGTGGCCAGCGTACCTGTCACGGAGCCGAAACGTAATCACAGGCGTTCACTAATCCCACAAAAGTCCGCTCCTCTCGGCGAGCAGCATCTGTAGCTGCAGCACATTTGTGCTAGTACGCATAACAACACAGTCACACTCCGACTCAATAGCAGGAAAATAAATAATGAGAATCTGTGATTGTGAAAAATGTGTCTGAGGAAATCTTTTCCTGGTACTACAGTGTTGTGAGTAATCTTTAGTGTGTCTGCATTGTACTCTAGTCTATTATTTCTTCTCCTTTTTAGAGGACACATTTCCAAGGTAATGAGTTTATTCTTTGCAGGTATCCTGTTTGTGCGAGATGGTTTTGCTGATACTAATGGCTTGATGCGTATCATTTATGTCGTTAATTGAATTTTCCTTCTGTTGAACTTCATTGTAGATTTGCTGGAAATATCTTAATGTGATCTTATGACATCTACATTTACTGTACATCTATAACACACCACTGAGATGAACAACCGTGTGTTGTATCCAAAGCCTGGTATACAGATATGTGACAAATTAAAGGAGGTTCTCGAGATCCTGCAGAGGTTCAAGGGATCTTGTAGTTGCTAGTGGTCATTGAGGAGGTTGTAGTGGTTACTGAGATGGTTCTCAAAGTTCTTTAGAAGGGTCCAGTGGGTCGTTTCAAAAGTTTTAGTGGTTATTGATGAGGTTCTAGGGTACTCTAAGAGTTTTGATAGCCAGTGAGAAGATTCTTGAAATCCTTTCAGGATTATATAGTGGTTATTTATAAGTTTCTACTTCGGACAAAGAACGCTGAGAACCTGTAGGCCTGCGGTGAAATGACACCTTACTGACACACATCCACGCATCTGTACCTATTCCTGTGTCATAGACTTCCACTGTTGAACTGTTGCACAGGATGACATGAAGGATCATTACCGTTTTCTGAAATGTTTTCTGCCTTCGACAGGAACAATTGGGCTTGGGGGAGCAAATGTAATAATATCGTTAGCCCTATTCTTGTACTGTAATGTCGACTTACTGGAAAAAGTGTCTTATTCCACACTGTTTTGTCTTCTGTGTTATTTTATTTGCAAGTTTTATAATCTCTGTGGTTCTAAGCAGCAGCAGGTATCGAGAATCAGATCTAAAATATTCAGGCTGTATGACTTCTGAAGGTTTGTTTGCACAATTTCCATTTTTCTTCCTGTTGGGTAAGACTTTTATATCAGTAGGGTTATCACTGATTATCATTTTTAGATGATATCGAGACCATATTTGCAAATAAAATCTTCACCTTTACCAGTGATAGTTCTTGACTTCTTATCCCTGCTATCTATCAATCCTCCAAATCTCTGAGCATTACAGAAGGAACAGTAGGTGTCAACATTCATGGAAACGTGTACTTGCTTCTAACCGAGATGCTGTACCTTTTCTATCAGTTAAACTAACACCGTCGTCCTTTAGTTGACCTTTGCAGGAAACACTCAGCAAGGAGTGAGGATTTTCAGAGATAA
The DNA here is from genome assembly GCF_000972845.2 of Larimichthys crocea. NCBI lineage: Eukaryota > Metazoa > Chordata > Actinopteri > Sciaenidae > Larimichthys > Larimichthys crocea. The sequence goes on along the minus strand of NC_040024.1, from coordinate 3,748,229 downwards.
CAGACACGGCTGAGACAGTTGCAGAAATAATAGTTGCTCTCCAGAGGATACGAGCAATATAAAATCCCAGACAATGGGCTTTCCTGCACTGAACAGCAACAAAGCTCTTAAAAGTGAAATGCACTTTCCTCACACCTGCATGTAGACAACCAGCTTACCTTCCAGAGAGAATCAAAAGGCCTAGAGAGTGACGACATTAAAGTTTGCTGCTGATCGACCATCTCTTTAATTAATCATCGAGAGTTGTTTAAGCTCTCATTTCTTGATTCGGATGTCTGTGAAATGAGACAAACCACCTGTTTTACTCCCGTCTTAAGGGGAATTAGCTTTGCAGCCAGAGCAGCGAACTGACATTCACTTTATCGACTCGGAGAGCAGGCGCAATCACCTGATGACATCGATGATACACACTGTGTTGCCGTTAACAGCCGCATTGATCAGTCTAATTAAGACAATTCATTCCAGCTGAAAGGGAGCGATAAAGCAGAGGAACAAGCAGCGGACCTGTGCACTCGCTCAATCCGATTTTCCTCTCAGATCCTCTGAAAATGAAAGAAATATGGTAAAAATAAGTGATCTCTATGTCTATATTGCATCAAATTGATATTTAACCAGCAGTAACTGTATTATCAAAGCTGCTGGGCGACAGGATGCCTTTTATTTGTTGCACACTTCAATGGGGAATTTCCACCATGTCTCGCTCAGTATGTAACACAATCGCTGCCATTTTCTCTTCTGTTTATGGCTCTTGTCAGTTTTTATTGGCATTATTCTGTTTTCTGTTTCGAAACTACTCGAGTAGTTCACTGGAAATGCTGTTAGAGAGGTTTTAAATGAGTTCACCGCTGATTCATTTGCCTTCTGACCAAAATTCCACCTAATGATACTTACACAACTTCTACAGCAACAGTTGATGGAAGTCCATCGATTTTGTTTTATACTAGACACGATACCTGAGGATGAATTGTGTGCTCACAATGTTACTCACGGTTTTTGTTCGCTCCAGCAACTTGGACCTGTATTTTTAATTCATTGTAACATCTCAGTTGCGTTTTAAAGTTTGGCTTAAATGACTCTTACCTCAGAGTGAGTTATTTATAAAGCATCTTACGAATACTTTCCGCAAAGAGAATGATCACTGCTGGGAGAAAAAGCGTGATGTTGCTGATGCTATTGAAGTTATTTGAAAGATGCACTGCTTTTCATGTGTTGCCTTTTGAATGTGAGTTTGTTCAACTAACCAAGTTGCCAAATCCATAAAGTTTCATAATCATGTTTAGATTCCATTTGCACATCAGAAAATTCACAAGTCAGCCCTATCTGAATGCATATTTGTACCCTTTTCCCCCATGATCTCACACTGACAGAGAAGAAATTAATTAGTCTGTGCATTCTGTGAGGAGCTGTAAAGTTCGATCTCTTCCTGACAGAGTTGTTGGTTATGACAGACGCGTATCACCACTGTTGAAAAGCCACCATTTGTTTCCACCTGTCCCCAAAAAGCTCGAGCTCAGTCACAAAAACGATTTTTTAATAAGCTCATTCTCCAAAAACATCTGTTTCTCTGCCTGACTGCTACCGTCTCGCAGCTGCTGACACGGTGAAACAACTGTGTCGCTCTACCGGTGGTTACCACAGACGGGAGTCATTTCTGAGGGCTTGATGAATCCTTATTTAAACCACGACAGTAAAACATCGTGGACAAGTTGCGTCACTGTCACGGCACCAACGAGCACAAAAACACATTAAGAAATGAGTCTTCGTGACCAGCGTGTGTTCAGACTCCTGGAGGCTCAGTCAATCAGTATGGGGAGTAAATTCAACACACTTCTTCCGCTTCTAACTGTGCTGCTAATTTTACCATGCTGTCAGATATTCTGGGTCAGTTTCAATGGCACCATTACATGACACGTCTACATGGTTCTCCTGCTGATAAACAGAGCTTTGTAGGTCATGATTAAGGGACTCATTTGTCTCGCCCACTCCGTCTGTTAAGTTTCAGCCTTCCAAGTAATTAAGGAGCTGTGGAACACCGAATGACTGGATGGCCTCGGGGGGTTTCACTCTTACTTTCATGCATCCTTTAACAACATGGCCAATGCCTTCCATATGTACGCTTATGCTTGGGGATTTGTTGCTTTCTTCACAGGAGGCCTCCATATAAATTGCAATGGATGTTGTGATTATTCCTTCAAATTTATTTAAAGAAGCGGTTCCGGTGAATGGAAAACAACTGATATAATTATTACCTGATGGAGTTTCCTCTCTTGCTGGCGATAAGGCGTATCCGTGTCACGTTTTTGGTGCTCGGATGCACAAATTTATGGTGTATAAAGACATTATAGACTACATGAGGTATTATTCAGCCTGTTTTTATCAAATCTTACCACACATTTATCACAAGAATATCAAGACATGGATGTTTTTAATCTCATCATCTTTCAGCCGAAGCGCCATTTCACCTTGGCTTCGACAGAATTTGTATAGAAATTGGGTCTCAGACATCAAAGGCCTGCTGCAATAAGCACAGATGTCACAGACATGGACATTTGGCTATTCATTCTGTGATTCGCCACAGTGTGCAGGTGGAGTTCACAGTATGATTACACAGGAACTCACAAGGCAGCAGGATGTGCACGAAATCTTAGGTCTGGAAACACAAAAGCTTGATAGATACGCAATGAAAAAATCGCAGCGGGAACTCTCTGAATTGTTCACTGACTGACAGCTATTTAAAAAAAAGTCCCCAGACTCAGAGATTCAGAGATTCGGAAATACAATTGTTATCGCAGCTGCCTCCTGCTACCGCATGAAAGAAATAAAGAAATGCTGCAGATACGGTGTGATTTATGGAGAGAGAGAATACAATTCAAAAGGAATAGTGGTTAGACTTAATTAATCCCTACGGGACATTTGAATAGCAAAGAATGTAATATGACCATAAGTATAATTAATGGCATGATACATGCAGTACAACCATTCTTAACCACAAAGTGACCCGACCTTTAAGAAAGGCAGATACCAGCAGGTTTTAAATGTGAATCTATATAATTCTAATACAGTTGGACACGGTAAGAGTTGTACACGACGGTCTTCTTCACCTTTTAGCTTTACTACATTCTCAGGGGATCTCCGCAGTGTGGCTGTATATCTTTGTGAGCTTATTTAGATATCTTTTACTTACAGCAAGAAACAGAAGCATAAAAGACTCAACACTGGCAATAATGCTCCGCTAAAATATTGTCAGCGTTCCACTCAAAACATGAAAGCTTTTGAGTGAGTCAGCTTCACACCTTTACTTTTTTTTTTTTTTTTTTTCCCTGTCAATTTTGTGGAGCTCCGGGGCTCTTTGCAAACCAAGAGTATTGATTAGTTATCACTCTTCAGAGTCTGAAAGCCCTGTTTTTTTTTGTTAAAATGTACAAATTGATACTCTCTGGATATTGAACATTTTAAGAGCAGAGGTAGTTATGGTGCGACTGTATCGACACAGTGTCAAAGATGCAGCATTTGTCAAGAAAGTTGCTTGAGAACTTCTTTGTTGTGCAGCAGTTGCAGTACAAAGTAGGAGAGTGCAACTTGTCCTCGCCGTATGACATTTTAGTCCTGCTTGTGAGTCCAAGTGGTAGTAGTTCCTGTTAGTATCTGTTCACATGTAGTCCCACAAACAGTAAGCTATAACTGTTTTGCTTAATTGCGGGGTTTAGTCAAGTTTCTAGGTGATATAATCTTTCTGTCCTCAGCCCTTAACGATCAAACTACCATCAGCTAAAGACCCAGTTACATAAAATCACTACTATTTGAACTACAGTTAACAGGTTTGACGTCAGAGTGTCTGTTTGTATGGCCAGTGGCATTGTCAACTTTACCAAGACTTTGAAAACTCTCCTTACTTTAGACCATATGACCTGAAGTCCTGAAGTTTTCTGCTCCTTCTTGACTTTGGAAACCTCCACAAGGATCTAGTAAGGGGCCCTTGAGTTGAAATTTTGTCAACTGCTGCCAATATCAAGAATGAACTATCAACCTCAAACAGAATACTGCATATTTTACCGGCAATGCTTAACACTCCAATTCTTCACACAAATGGGCATCATTGTGCTGACCTCTAGTAATCCAGAGTGTATTTTAGTCAGACAGTAATCGTGTTACCACTGTAATTGCAGTAATCACAGCTGTGGCAATCAGAGACACTGACAGTTAAGGCGTCAGGGGTCAAGGGCCCGAATGTTATCCAGGCATACATCAGGCCAAAGCATCCAGAATTGCTGATTCACATAAAGTTACTACTGACCAGCTGTCCTGTTTCTAATCAGGCTACATAGATTTTTTTTTGATTGGCAAATGAGAACCAAGTGACATTGAGCAAAACCTATTGTGCCGTTTACAATCACTCGTCTATGTTTAGTGAATTTGAAGTTTTTAGTGGGTTTGTTGTGATTTCAGTCCTCGACCCAGAAACTAGTAACATCATGTGAGGCTTTTCTGATTTCCCTGACGGCCTGCCTTGTCATTTACAACATGACATTTAATTTGGGGTGGAGCAGTTGTTTCTGTAGCAATCGTTCTTAATGGAAGATGAACACTTGGCCTGCAGCTACTGAAACAAATCCAGTGATCAAACAACAAACACTGTGCCAGCCACAGTTAGACTTAGTCAGTCAGGGCAGGATAAGACTTCACTCTATGTGTGGTTGACAGAGAGAAAGGGGAAACATATAGACGTGAAGTTACGTCTATGATGGAGGCCGCCATGGCTCATCTCGCCAAGCTTTTGCTCATCATGAAAAAGAAGTCATGTCACGGTCTTAAAAGGAGCTACTTTAGGGAGCTAAACTTGCAGTGCAAAGTGCATTATTTAAATATCGGCTTCTTGTGCTGTGTCCCATTTTTCTCCTCAGGTTATTCAAATCCCCAAATTCCCAGAGATGGTGTCCTCGGTGGCGGCTACTGTACGGTCCTGCAGTTCTAGATCAGGTATGGTAATCTTATTATCTTCTGACACAGGTTCACAGGTGGACTGGGACATAAGACTTTAATTTGGTTGTTTTGAAGGAACTTGAATTGAAGGGCAAATTTAGTGACAGTGAATGGTTGGCGGTGCTTCGTGTCTTTTCTATCAATTAGTTATGACTTGATAGAAGCCGCCAAAAGAGTGAGATGAAATAAGTTTGTAGTATTAAAACTTCTGATAGATACACTGTATGAAAGAGTTTTAACATGGCCCTAGGTATGGCGGCATTGGTCTGTCAGTCCACCACAGCTATGAGATGGATTGCTACGAAGCTTTGTGCAGACATTCATGGTGCAGAGGATGAATCCTGATGACTTCAATTCCAGAAGTGTTTAGATGGATTTCCCTGACATTTGAAACACACATTTATGTCCCCCTCAGGATAAATTGTGATCTCTTTGGTGATCTCTCACTTTTCCTTTAGTGCCATCATCCAGTCTCCAGTGCTTGGGTTTATGACCAAATGAAATGCACAAAAGATGCAACAACAACACCAGAGCCAGTTTGGCTGTTTGGTTAAAGTTTACTTTGGGAGTGCTGCTGCATATGTTTAAAAGTTGTATGACGCCTTTCGGGGCTCCAGAGGAAGCTGCATTAATTTTTTGTTTAATTGTCTGTCTCACAATGTAATAGGATGCTGTTTTAGTGGAGTACTCTTTTAAGCCCCTAGTGTCCTTGGGAGAAAAGAATGTTGAGCATCACTAAACTCTCAAGAGCTTGTCTCCTAAATGAGTTTTGCTTTGACACGAGTACAATCCTGATTCAGCGGAGGGCGTCATCATTTTACTGAGTCATAACTTGACTGATGCCACAGATGCTATTGAGACTTATTTACAGATGCTTCAAATCTGAGAGAACTAATGAAGAAGTTTGAGGATTCAGAAAGCAAGTAAAAGTTTCAGAAATTGAATTGTTGTTCTGAGCAAATGGGCGTTCTCTCAGCATCAGATCATTGCCAGACTACAGCTTCCTAAGGGTGCAGTGCGTGAACTCTAACACGTCTGCAGAAACCGGATCATTTGTATCCAAAGCATGATCAGGCAGACCAAAAGTGACCACTCCATCAAAAGATCGATACGTCAAGCTCAACTGTTGACTGCAAAGAGGACCAGGGAGTCCTGACTGTCATGGACTTTTCTCCATAGTCACCAATGTTGAACATTAATGGGGACACTTGAAGACCGAGAAGCATTATGTGACATCACAATAGGCTCTTTTGAACATTGTCAAATCATGCTGGGATAACTTGAGTCATAGAAGTATCTTGACTAATGGTCTCAGACTTCTCAACTCTGTATATCAACTGATAGTTACTGTTAGTGGAGTAGCTATCTTAAAAAAAACTTTCAGGACACATGTCAAGTGGCATCATTTATTTATAAGTAAATCAACACACCCACAAATCAGCCCAAAGTGAATTATCCCAAATTATACCAAATTCTTGAAACTAGGCTCCACTGACTCTGAAATCCGTTTTAAAGGATGCAGTCCCATCAACTTCATCATTTGTTTTGCTGTAAACATAATAGATCCCGTGGGATGAGACTTTATGCTTACAGATGTTCTTTTCTTTTAAACACCTTCGAACTCTCCCAAGTTTATGTTTTTAAAGCTTTGGGCCACGTGAAAGAGCTTCTTAGAATTTTGTGAAATGATTTTAGTGTTTTATGAGAGAATAACTGATATTAGATTATTCATGGTAGAAAGTCAGTCATGTTGAATGATTATAGGAGGTAAGATTGTAGTAGTTGTAGAGTAATGGATGCAGGCCCTTCGACCCTCTTCTAGCATAACCCTCTGTTTCATACTCAGTCACTCATTTCATTCAAATTTAACAGACTGTGTGGTTCAGGAGAGAAGACTTGTGTAAAACCCTTCATGTGTCACACATCTAATGGACTGGCTTTACAGTTAGATTACAGTTTACAACAGATACAGAATCATCATGAGACCTTGTGGCAGATACGGGATGTTTGCTTTGATGGTCAGGCAGGATGCATACTGGAGCTGACAGTGCAGGTGTAACCGATTACATCTATCTTATTTCCCAAACTTAATAATAAATTATTATCCTTGCCCAGTCAGTGACCTTCATCTTGTTGGAGGTTAAGAACGATGGGCCTTGCATTGAGCTAAAAGCAAATTTCTTATCATGTAGGCAGCTTTACACTATCTACACAGCAACAAACAATGTTTGGTCCAAAAGTTTAATGTGTTGATTTAATTAAATCTTCAGACATGATTGGCTACTTTTATTAATGCAGCCATCACAGCAAAAATAAAACATAGACAGGCAGCTCAGCCAAAGAGTACAAATAGGTTGTTCCTCGGGCATTTAGCCCAGCCTTGTGCATGTCCTTGAAATAGTAAGTATTATAAATGAGTTGTGTAGTCCAGCAATGGGCTTTGGATTTCTGTTGTTTTGTCATTGCTTTTGGGCTAAAGGTCCAAATGTGTTATGGATGTTGTTCTCCGATGGAAAAGTACTAAAACGGCAGCATTATGAAGTAATACATGACATCTCTTTTCCGGTGCCCTCTCACCCGCTGCACAAGTAATTATCACCAAATTCACACTGAGTTCCAGGCCATAATTATAGTTGTGAATTGGATTTGACAAAAAAGGCCATGACACGTCGTTGGACACTGTTTCCATGGGAAAAATAACTCCTATATGATTGGATATGAACAGCTGTGACTGGTTTTGCATTCGTCTTTGCGATGCAGAAGAGTCGCACACAGCCACTCTGTTTGTCTTTACGCCGTCCCCCGAGGCTGGATGAGCTCACTCGAGCAAACAAAACAATAAAAGTGACTTACAGGGTATTTAAGTGTCTGTCTGTTCTTCTGTATCTCACTGAAAGTTGTTGTTCTCTATGAAGAGAAGATAATAAAAACAGGGCAACCTAAATGGAAAGATAAAAAACCCTTTATTGGGTAAGGTATTTAACAGCTTTGACTCTAGAGTTCAACAAGTTAATGGGAACACATCTACAAAACTAATTTGAGGCTTTTGTACCATGATTGATTGATTCATGATAATCTATTTTCATTTTCTATTTTATAAATTATGAAGCATTGTTATAGATTAAACTACCCAACAGTGAATGAAACAGTAAACAGTATTTTTGCCCTGTGGTATTTCTAGTTTTACATCTGAATACTTGCTCCACTCTTGTCGATCGGTTCATTCAAACATAACTACCATTCAAAGTCCTGTTTATATGCTGCTTTTATAATCAGTTTGCACATAATGCCCAGATTAGAATCACTTCCACATCTTCCTGGCTTTATGTTTTTCTGTGACTGATTAGACAAGTCAAATGCACATGTCTCTGATTCAACACAGGTCTCCACAACAGATGGCATTATGTAATCAGTATGGTGCATCCTGTCTTCATTTCATTAAAGGATTTGGCTGAAAAATTTGAGTGTTTCTTGCTGCCAACAAACCACAAAAGCAACAAACTAAAAATACCGCCTGTGTAGTTGAAGCCTGGTAAAGCTGGTAAAACTTCATTGTTGTCCAAAAACCATTAAGAACCAGACATGTGGACATGAGTCACTGTTTTGATGACTTAACTTGACATGATATCAAAATAAATAACTTAAGACTCGACTTGGACTTGAATGTTAATGACTTGTCACTCATCTGGGTTATCCAATATGCAAACTCACATTGGGAATAACATTGTCATTGGACGACTACGCTATCAATCAAGCTCCGTGCGGCGCTAACCGATGATCTATGGATTTAGATCAGATCATCATTATCTGTGCCGGTCCAAATTAAGAAATAAATCTTTTTTGAGTTTTTTGTTTTTGTTTGGTTATATGAATTTCACTGAATATCAATAGTTATGAAGCAAATTCAATTCACTGGGTGATGAAATGAATCCTCCATTACAATGAACATTATGTCGTCTCAATGGCACATCATCTGCTGCACGAAATGTGTGTCACTCCGCCGCTGAAAATAGTCCCACTCACTCCTCTGAGGTTTACATATGGCTCTCCAGGAATATGTGGGTGACGTCACGGATCCTACATCCATATTTATACCGTCTATGAGTGCTGAAAAAGAACTTATGTGACATATGTGAAGCTAGTGAGAGACTAAATAGGAGTAGTGTTGTTTTGGTGTGTAAACCATGCATTTAGTAAGTGCTCCTTCTCAGTTGTATGTTTTTGAAATAGAAAACTAAGTCTCCTCTGTTGCAGAGGAGTGTGTGACTCAAACATCGTGAGGCAGATGTTCAGTCTGTTAGCTGAGTCATTCACACATTTCTCAGCCGTTCAACAGGACGTCCAGCCCGGCTTTCTGCTCAGGCGGTGAACTGTGAGCTAGGCTGCGAGAACAGCATCTGAGCTGCTCTCCATCATTATGTGCGCCGACTACACGGTGATGTATGATTGGCTGAAGTCAACAGATGGGGTGATTCATCACAAATTGGAATGTAGATTGAGGTGTCGCAACGCTTTGCTGGTTCAGCAAACTGGACTGCATTATATCAAATGTTGAATAATAAGCTGAGCAACAGGTGATATTGTAATTAGAAGACTAACTAGCATTGTTAACACTTGAAAAGGTGGAAGGACTCATTTTTATTATACTATAAAATGTTTTTTATATTTTTTTTATGGTTAAAAACTGTCAGCTTCCACACATAATCTAATCTTCATAATGTCTCTTAATCAAGACTTGGTCTTGGTTTATGCATCCGTGATTCAAAGCCCTATAGGGAAACGTGTTTTTCGAAGGTAAACACATAAATTTAGACAAAACTTTTTTTTTTTTTTGAAGGGCTCAGCCACCAAATAGCTCTTTTGGGATGGAGTTGCTGTGCAATCTCATGATAGCCAGCTCATATTTCCTCACTGCCAGGGTCTGATGTCTGGCAGAAAATTGAAGCCAGTCAGGTGTGGCACTGTCATAGCCACAACACTTCTATAAAATATGCTGGGTTTAATGATGGCATGGGGAGCAGGAGACTATAAATGTAGTGTTAAATCTCTAACAAGGACGTACTAGACTACTAGTTACTAAAAGGAACTAAAACTTTATATACTTATGAGTCAGATTATACCTCTTGATTTGTTTTAAATGTGTATTTTAGGGTATATTTCCTGTTAAAATGCCATATAATAAAGCATATATGCACATTGATGATCCTGTGGAAGCTCTTGACTATAAACTTAAAATACACTGTGCCTGAACTCTCTCTCTACTCTCCAGACAAAAAGGTAATGGTGACATCTGCCTGAGAACAGCTGCTGTAACACTCAAAGCTTTCACTCAGGAAATGCCCCTATTGTTCATACTAGTTATAAGAGAGACATTCTTCCCATATATAGCACATATATATAGTATGCAATTATAGTAAAATGGTAAATGGATTGTACTTATGTAGCGCCTTTCTAGTCATTCGACCACTTAAAGCGCTTTTACACTACTTATCTCATTCACTCGTTCACACACATTCATACGCTGATGGCGCAGCCTTCGGGAGCAATTTGGGGTTCAGTATCTTGCCCAAGGACTCTTCGACATGCAGACTGGAGGAGCCAGAGATTTTTTTTTTTAACCTCTATTGGACAGATGTGCATGGATGTGATGCCTGTTAGTGGTGGTATAGATGTTGCATCCATGCTTAACTCCTTCTCAAAGGACTTTTTTAAAGTCTGGTGTTGGGTTTTAGCATTTTGGACTACATGACATAGCCTGTGGTGCTGGATGAGTGAGTGGCAACTCTAAATGAGATAGTTAAGATAGTTTGAGACACCAGCCAACACGCAAACAAACGTCTTTTTTTCAAAGCCCTAACATCCTTGTAATGGAAACCTTTTCAGATTTGTCACAGAGCTTAGTTTTGCAAAGTTTGAATCTCTTCGCAAGTCAGTGTGACTTTTTTCCAGAACATTTGAGTTTGGCAAGACTTAGTGGAGCTATAATTATGTGGATTCTTTCGCTCATTGCGCAACACTAATTAGAGGTAAAATAAATTTGAGCGGCGCCAATCTAAACTTTTAGAATCGCACCGGATCAATTTTTAATTTGAGGAGCGTTGTTCGTATTGTAGTGCTTATTATCTGTTTCTGAAGTTCCCCTCAGCTCTTCGAGGCTTTTTAGCATCTTTCAGCTCATCGTTTTGCTTTTGCACCACGCAACCAGGTTCACTCTCACCGCTCTCGTCCTCATTTACAGAAGCAGCAGTGAAAACATAAGCATAGTTTCCCTGGTGACACCTTCACCTTGATTTCAAGCCAGGAAAAAAAAAAGAACACATTCACTTTGAACGAATTGGTCTCTCAGTGCCAGCTTTTCAAACAAAGTGCAGACTGGAGAATTTTTGTAAAAGCCATAAAATCTCAGCACCGAGCAATGTTATCACTGAATCGCTGCAATCGATCACAGACCTCATTATGCCACTTTCTGACTGCTGAGGAGCTCACGGGTTAATGTGCAGCCACATACATTTTATTTGTCCTGGTGAAGAAGGCAGCGTCCTGACCAAACAACACTGTTAATCTGATTTATCAGTCTTTGACCTTTAAAAACTGAACAAAGAACGATTTGAACATGAAGTTACACTTTGACAGTGTTTTGGCTGTTGGAGCAGTTTAAATGTTGTCTTCCATCAGCCCTTTTACCTGCTGATTTTCTTTGTTCAAACAATTAAACAGACAGGGATACTGTGTTCTTCTTTTCTCTCTTTGGGAGTGTAAATCTCTGAACAGCAGTTGTGACAGCCGCAGATGGACCCATGACTGGTTACAAATGGCTTGCAAACACTCTGTCACAGCAGAAAAGTCGGATAAAAAACAACAAGAGTTGTGTTGTGGGGAATTCAGTTTCACCTCAGTCCTGCCCACAGGGGCTGTGGAGGCTCTGGCTCTATTAGATTATGAGGCAGCCAGTCCCAACATCAAACCCCGTTGTGCTGAAAGGTCACTAACACCCTGAAAGAGACATGACCACGGTCCATCAGCAGGACTGAACCCCATGATGGCGTCCTCATCGATCCGAACTCACACTGCTGAGAGCGTAATATTGTTTGGCCTTTTAAAAATGAGCCTGTAACATCGTGTCACCCTGACGTCTCCTGATAGAAAGACACAAGGAACAGTTAGTTATATCTGCCTGCTCAATTTTTCCACCAATTTAAGACACATAATCGAGCCTGCACAACACAGAGAGAACAAATGTTGGATTAAATGTGGAATTTCTCTTTCAGCCGATAAATAAAAACTGCTCATTTGAGTTTAATTAACCAATTTAAACTGATGAACGGTAAATCATCTTACAGAAAACAGCTGTACTTTGTTTGTTTTGGAGTTATCAACATCTGTCAGTGAATTAAAGTCATACATCACCGGATTAGAGTGATCGCCTTCTAATTAAAGCTGTTAGAGTACTTGGTCTCTGCTTCCGTCTTTCCATTTAAAAACAACATTTGATAACTCTGTGGTTGATACTTAAGCATTCGATCCACACGTGCATGGCCATTAGAGGGGCTCCATACTGCGAAATCACACCAAAAGTTCACATAGGAATTCTTCATCTTTTATTTTTTTTGCACGACAGCAGACAGCTTAAGCGGAGGAGAGATGTGCACTGCACTTTGCAAAACATAAATTTCAAAAACAGGAAAAAAAAATAATAAATCAAATTACACAAACAGAGAGGTAGTTTCTTTTCAAAAAAAAATAAATGCAACGTGATTGCATTTGTTCCTTAACACTCAGGAGTTTATGGCCACTGTGAAAATAATGACCTACATTGCACGTCATAAAAATAATTTAGCTTATAGTCTGGAGCGCCAGCCCTTCTCAGTGCCGTCTCCAATCTTTAACGTCCGGTCAGAGATCAGAGTGATTCAGTCTGCTGTTGTGCTTTGCCATGATGATCCGAAGCGTCCAGGTACTTTAGGAACACTGATCTCCCTTCACTCTTACTGCTTTAGAGTCCGTTTATACCAGAGACGCCCAAAATAAAAGCTGTAATAGCTGACATGGCCAACAACATCATGGCAAGCAGACAAAATACATTTTAAAATAAAGTCAGTGGTTTCCTACCTGCGGGTCAGGACCCCTAAAAGAGGCTCAAAGATAAATCTGAGAGGACTTCTCTTTTATAGTCCGCTTTTGTTGCAAAATACTCAACAGTTTTTAGCCTTTTAGGCTTCCAAAAATGACCTAAATTACATCATTTGAGACTGGAAAATCAGTGTGGTTAAACTGCTACTAACACGTAGGCATTCAAAATTGAACATGTGATGAAGAATCACATGTAAAGGGAGATTAATCTTCTGGTGCCCCAAGACCTCAGACCTCCAGAGCTCCAGGCTTACTGTGCGTGAACTGGTTTGTGCAAATGAAACTTTTTCACAAATATGCAGAACTAAAGCAAATCACTGTCATGATGAGGGCCTGAAAATGGACTTTGACATTTTGGGTAATCTGTTTTTTTTGTGTGTTTTTTTTTTTTTGCTGAAAGTTAAATGAGTTGATTCATACCACTCATGTCTGTACAAGTGACCAGTTTAGCCGGAGCCAGTGGACAATTAACGTTAATAACGTCAATGTTTATAGCATAAAGATTGTAAACTGCTATCCTGGCTAACAAAATCCACCTACCAGCACCTATAAAGCTCACAAATGAACCCATTACATCATGTTTGTTTCATTTGTACAAAGTCTGACGTGTTAAAACGATAATTTGCACGTTTACAGGATCATTACCTTCATGAAGTCGTCACTGGTTGCCTAGCAACTCATCCCTGCCAAGACCAGCATCCAAGCAGCTCAAAATCAGCAAATTGTTTTAAAGCTTCGGTAATTATACACATTGTACAAACACAGATATAAAGTGAGCTTTAGAGATGCTGGGAGGAGAGAGTCAGGCTAGCGGTTTCCCTCTGTTTCCAGTCTTTATGCTAAGCTAAGCTAATTAGGGCATGGCGGCGGTATCAATCTTCTAATCTAACTCAGGCTATATTCTCAGAATAAACCCCATTATCTCAGTTTTAATGCTTGTTGCTTGTTCCTACATTGATATGAAATCAAAATTTCCACACAGCAGATCAAGTAGCATACTACAGTAGCACAAAGAGGCGGAGAAAAGAATTGCCTAGAGAGTGGGTGGAACAAAAAAACTGGGTTAAAGAGGGGACCAGGAGATAAATCCATCCATATGGTATGTTTTGTGGATGTGTAGAGAGCTTGATCAATGATGATGATGTGCTACAAACCATTACAGCACACTCATGTAGGAGAAAATAACAGTGGCATCCACTTATCAGGCTGGGAAAGTCTGTAAAAAGCCTGTAATGGAAACATGCTGTATGAACCTTGTAGAGATGCCCAGTATCTGGCTACCATGATTCACTTACAACAGGACAATGAGACAGTGAGTGACGGATGCCAGTAATGGACAAAAGAGATTGTCACGGTGGTGCAGCAGTTCTGTGTAAGATCTAAAAGGACTTTTTCCACGACTTGCAGAGGATCTTCTGGAAGGCGCGTCGGAAGTCCCGGTTGAAGATGGTGTAGATGGCAGGGTTGAGGGAGCTGTTACAGTAGCCAATCCAGAAGAAGAATTTAAAGAGCGGGTCTGGGATCTTACAGGAGTCCCTGCACACGCCGTACAGGCTGTAGCTGAAGAAAAAGGGGAACCAACACACAACAAACACCCCCATGACCACAGCCAGGACAAATGTAAACCTCTTTTCTCTGGCTTGTGAGACCTTTTTCCTGGCCAAGGAGCTCCGGCGACGTTTCCTCCTGGAGGTGAAGAGGTCTATGGATTTGTTACTGACTCTGGAGATGCGAGTGGAGTGTTTGGAGAGGGAGTTTTTCTTTTGGCTGGTCCTCTTGGCTCTCTGAGAGTCCTGCTGCTGCTGCTCCTGCTGCTGGAGTTTGTGACCTTTGCCCTCTGAGGAGGAGCTCTCCTCCATGTCTGCATCCTCAGTCTGTTGCCCGATGGTGACGGTGCGTTGGCTGGGCGTAGGCGGGCACTGACAGTGACCGTTCTCTTTCTCGCCATGGAAAGGGGAGTTGGCTTTGCTCAATCCATTCTCAGTTTGTGTAACACCATCTGGCCTTGCATTTTTCCCCGACATGGTTCTGGTTCTGGTTTTGGCCACCTGGTATATTCTGATATACACCAGGATCATGATTAAGCACGGTGCGAAGAAGGACGCGATGCTGGAGGAGAGTATGTACCAAGTGTCATCGTTCAGCACGCACTGAGGCATAGAGCTGTTTTCATTGTTGCTGTCTATAGATATGAGAGGTGGAGAGGAGATGAAAGCAGATATAAGCCACACGATTAAGATTATACACTTGACGCGTTTAGGAGTCCGCTTCAGGTTGTACTCTACAGCCTGCGTAACGGACCAGTAGCGGTCCAGGCTTATTGCGCACAGATGAACAATAGACGAAGTGCAGAACAAAACATCCAAAGCCAGATAAATACCGCACCAAACTTTTCCAAAATACCAGTAGCCCATAAGTTCATTCGCCAGAGAAAACGGCATCACCAAAGTGGCGACCAGGATGTCCGCGGTGGCCAGAGACACCAGAAAGAGGTTCTGCGGGGCTTTCAGTGCCCTGCTTGTCAACACCGCAATAACCACCAGAATATTTCCAACAACGGTGAATAGAATGAGGAAACTTACAAGGGCAGCAATGCTGGCAATCGCTGCCAAAGAATATCCACTGTCCCTACTCCAGGAGGAATTCAGATGGATCACCGTGAACGCGTCCATTCCGCTGGCGTTAAACGAATCCATCCCGACCGTGTGCGCCTTTTATATATATCCTGGACTGGTCGGATGTTGGCATCGATTCACATTCAGCCCTCTAATGAGTGAAGAGTCCATCAAAAACGCGCAGCTCCGCAGCCAGTGGACAAATCTGACGACGTGGTTACGCGCGCATGAAAGATTCTTGGTAGCCCTTTGGAGGCTGTTTTCAGCCTGTTGATCATGTGTATCTCAAGATAACTAACTTAAAAAATGATCAAATAATAATCTTCTATGCATCCTATTATAGTCCCGTCACGCGTGTCCTGTTTGTCAGGAGTTGAGTGCGGTCCAGGCGCAGCTCTCCCTCCTTCTGCATGGTGCGCTCTCGCTCATAATGATGCCCCATGTGTTGTTCTCTCACCCACTGCTGCCCCGCCCCCGGCACAGATCATTATTTTCATATTGTTGGAACATGATAAGGCCAAGGACAAGACTACATTGAAGCTCAAATTATCTGAAAATATCATTTTATTTTTGTCCAACCGAAAGAAAAACTGATTTATGCTTTCCAAATTTGAGAGAGTGATAGAAAATGAATGCGCAGTCAGTGTTTTTTAGTATCTTGGCACATTTGTTTATTTTTTTTACTGACTCTCAACTCACTGGAGGTCAGTATTGCTGCACTCACAATAAAGTCTGCAAGCTTCTGAAGACTGTAACTATGAATCAAAGAGGTTGTCGGGCTGAGAAAAACTGAAATATGTGAACAAAAACCTTGATTCTTGGAGTAGTGTGTTTGTTTATGTGGCACCTGTTTTCTGCCAGATAGAGCTAAGGAGTCATGTGAGAGTGGATGGAGGTGAGTTTAGAGAAGTTGGCTTGGTTTTGAAGCTGAGGAGATGGATTGGATTTTCAACAGTCGGCTGCATTTCTCTCTCTCTTCATACCATTTTCTGCTAATTTTTCATGCACACACTCAAACACACACACACACACACACACACACACACACACACACACATGCACTGGTTGGGGTTGGACTCAAACACCAGACAGTGCGGTCTCTGTTAGTGCTATAATCAAGGTAGTGCCCCTCAGGGGGGGGAGCTGATTTTATTGCACAGGAACAAAACATTTCTGTTGTGCAATATTTATCATCAGGTAAATCTATTTCTGTTGTTTTTCTTTAATAAATCAGTGATCAGTGAAAGCAGAGGAAGCTCTGCTAATCATAAATTGCAGCACAGCACAGCGCAGAGCTTCTTTTGTTTTCCGAGAGTCACGAGCCACAGAGGTTGAGGTTGAGAGTTTCTCGCTTATTTTTTGTTGCTTTTTGCACCTATTTCATAACAGAAATCTTCAAAACGTTTTTTTGTGCTTAAAATATATTCACACACGAGGTCAAGCATGCAAAGTTTCCACAACAAATGATAAAAAATTGGTGAGCTGAGAGGAATTTGCCAGTAGACAGCAGAGTTTAGCAGAGCTCATTGTTGTTATGTAAAGCAACGATTAAGATAAGATAGTTTGCTTATTTTTCAGCTTGTCTCAAATGTCCCAGCTGGATATGAACAGATGCATACCACGCATGATATTGTACCAATATCAAACATTTTTTATCCAAGGTTATTCAAGACGCATTAACTGTGATCCTTGAAAATCCTCCAGAAATGTACGTTTGGTTAGCTTTTAATGCCCTAACTTGAGATATTTACTTTTTCCCAACACGTTGAACAGAATTTATCCACATAATAAGTGCTGGCAGCCAATGATGAAATATTTTGATATTTGGCTTTAGTTCGGACTGTTTGCTTTAGGCTAAATTTATCTTCTAGGATATCAAGTTGTCTTATACAGACTTAATAGATCTATTAGATCATATCATCACCATAAAAGTTAAAGATGTTTTAGTTTTTCTTCTGCTCCATTACTTGTTAACACTCAACTGAAAAATACCTGTAACATCGCACAGAGAATTGATCTTTCACTGTAGCATACTCATCTTTTCAGTCTGTTATTGAACGTCCACATATCCAGCGTAAAGTCTCACAAGCAAGTGAACAAATTCAAGGCTAAACTTTTACATCTTACAAAATGTGTGAGGCCTGTGGTAGATCATAGTGAACACACATCAATACAGTACAAAGACCAGATATTAGTGTTCAAACACACTAAATATACACTAATTATAAATTGAATCCCTGCGATACGTTCCAAAAAAAGTTGGGACAAGAGCAACAAAAGTTATACAACAATAAAGTTTATGAGTTTGAAAATATTAAATATCTTAAATATATATCTCCTTGAACTGTATTGAGTTTTGGAATGGGTGTTGTGTTTCTGTATTTGTGTGCATACTCTGTAATTATGAGTATTATTCACCTTAGTAGAAAATAGTCTTTGGTTACCTTATGATATAAAAGCGGCACAATGCAGTACAGTAAATAATATACACACATAAATAATAAAATACAGATAAAGTACGTAAAATAAAGCATTCGATTATATAACATAAAAATACTGCGGAGCAAGAAATTTTGGGATAAATCCTTCACTTTCTCTTTTTCCACACTGTAATGTTATTATTTATTTATTATTGAGGATCACCTCAAGTGGGACATTTTTGCCTCCACCCTGAAAGAGGTGCACAGACATGAGTAGTATCTGTTGCAGAGAGAGGTGAGAGTATGACTCACTGTCTTACCTCATCCTTTATAGCTTATCCACAGTGTTGCACCGGTGACCTCCCAGTCACAAACCTGCCTCCGCCTCCTCCCTCGTACAGCTCCCACTAGCTTCCATACCACTGCAGACCAGGTTCACCATCAAGGTTTAGTGCCGCAAACACAGAGCTGTCAAACGAGTACAGAAAAGTCCACAGTCTGATTGTACTCAATCATGTCAACATCTGTATGAATACTAGACAGCTGTTTGCGATGTGTATTCCTCAATTTTTGATTGGAACCTCTTGACGATGTATATTTCATGTTCTTGTGATGTGCCAACCGAGACAAAACAAACAAACTTGACAACACTTTTTGCCATTTCTTGGCTTGAGCAGCGGAGGGTGATTGGGTAGTGGTGAATGGGAAATGATGTGTCTGCTCTGCTCTTGTTGGTCTTGAGGAAAGGTCTGCTTTAGATTTATTAACAAGCCTGCTGTGTCTTGGATCTGGATCTGTGTCCTGTCCTGTTTAACTGGACCGAGATGTGCAGGGTACGCTTTGAATCATGATGCAATATCCACAAACCTGCAACCTTTGTTACTGCACATGTGTCGTCTTGTTTTTATTATTATTGTTATAATTATTATTATTCCTTAGAGGCAAACTACAGGTTTTATTATGCAGAGTAGGACCTCCAGATGGAGCCTTGTGAAATGTGATAAATTGCTTCAAATGATGTCACTTGAGGCAGCGCCAGTTAGGAAACCTATCTCAACCTAACCCATAGGCTAATCGAAAAATCAGCAAAGACGTGGATAACTGGTGAACCTGAGGCAGGACCAATTACAGCTGGATGCTCAAACAAATTACCCGTCACAGCACCTACCTATCAATCAAAGTGTCCATGCTGTTAATTATGCATATCTTTAAGCCGGTAAGGCTGTAAACATGTTTATTTCTGCTGTGAACTTAGACATCTTAATATGGGGACTTATGGAGACTGACTTGTTCTGTAGCCAGCCTCAAGTGGACATTTGAGGAACTGCAGTTCACAGTCACATGGCCGCTACAAGCATAACACACCCACATGCACTGTGGGTAATGTAGGCAGGTTTTAAAAAGGAAGGAAGGAATTGTGATTATGCAGAATGTATTATTGTCATTGCGTATTTGTTTATTTCCCCCTTGCTTCAAGATCATTTTATTTCCTACTCGCTATTGTTTTACGGTGAGCCCTTGACCATAACAGTAGAGTCAAGAGTCTAATATGAGCTCAGAGAGTGAAGTTGAGTGTGTTATTGTGGTGCCATGTTGATTAATGAAGATGATTTATAGAATAGAAATTATAGCCTGCTCATTAACCACAGCCCAGGGAGACGGGAGAACATTACACATGGATATAAACCAGTTGATCCAAGCGCTTTTATTTTGAAGTGTAAATATTTTAGAGCTCTGCACCACATTTCTTGCATCATTTGATATTTTTTGATATTTTTTTATTTTTATTTTGGCTTCTTTCTACACAGAAAAGATGAAATGATAAAAAACTAAATTCCAAATTTATATTAAGTCCAATGTGGAACAATCATTTCACACTGAACCGAGCTGCACTGCATTTATTTGAAATGAAAGGTTGGTTTAGAAATGAAATGGATTTTAAGTATTTCATTAAATTACCTTTTGCTCTTTGTTCTCTACATTTCAAGCATAGGTGGATTTTTTTTTTTTTCCACTTGATAATTACATCATTGTGTGCACTTTTTTTTACTGGCTCAAACGTGTGCCAGAGTGCAATTTGAATTCCTGTTTGCTTTGTAAAACACTTTTGCTTTGTTCTTCTTCTTTTTAAACTTTTATATTTGTTTTTTATGGTCAGATTTTAAGATCTTGTCGGCCAGATGTTACCATGACTAATAGTCAACACTGCAGAACCAGTTCAAGATAACTTGATCTTCAATCTTTGCTTCAGATACTGCTGTGCCGTTTTAAACATATCTGATATCTGTCTTACTAGTTATCTGTCTCATATGAACACAATCATTTGCAAGCTGTCAACTTGTGCTCATTCTTTATGGGAACCAGGTGCATCAACATGCTGGATGCATATGCAACGTTGCAAAAAGTTGAACTTGCTCCTTGTAGGGGAAAATAAGGGTTGTAGTGGCAGCCGTGTGTTTACAATGAGGGTTATCAGCATTAACTGGACGTCAGGGCCGAGCGGTCAGTCAAGGAGAATTGAATGAACAAACGGTCTCTGCAGGGCGCTGCTGAGGAGTGAGCGGCGAGTTGTTGATTGAGCACAAAAGGCACAAGTGAGGCATGACGAAGAACTGCGAGGGGGTAGAGCCGGCTCAGTGAAAGCTCAGCATGAACCCTTTTGTTGCCTGATCATTATGTGGCGCAAGTGTAATGACCCTAATTAGACATTATATTGCAGGTAATAATTCAGAAATTATTTATTTAATTTACATATTTGGCGTTGGTACACAATGTTAATGTGTCTGGGAGCCTCCCACTCCAAAACCCTCTGACGCAGATGATTCAAACTGTTTCAGCAGC
This sequence comes from Larimichthys crocea, assembly GCF_000972845.2. Taxonomy (NCBI): domain Eukaryota; kingdom Metazoa; phylum Chordata; class Actinopteri; family Sciaenidae; genus Larimichthys; species Larimichthys crocea. The sequence goes on along the minus strand of NC_040024.1, from coordinate 3,727,243 downwards.
AGCTCAGTGAATTTATTTCTATTATTTTATTATATAAGTTATGAAAAGGAGTTCACATAGAAGAAGCTTGTTTGACCACCCAGGATCCACCGATGATCCACATCTTAGCCGGAAGGCAGCAAAGGACTGTGACTTCTATCTGGCTAATGTACTTACCAATGTTAATATATCGCAAAGGTAACTGCTGTAATGTTACGGATAGGTGCCGCACAGTGATTTAGTAGGTTTTGCTTGGTTGCTCACATGATTACACAAGGAATCAGCCTATCTTCATTGCTGTATAAATCAGCACTGTGGACTCTTTTGGGGAGGTGGCTCTCCCCTTGCAGTAGTTTTGGGGAGCACTGTGTTTTTTCCATATTCCCACAGTCACACCATAAATAAATGGCTTACAGACCTTTAATCCCACAGCCATCCAGGAATTAAGCAAATCGAATCAAATAAACTAAGAGGGGATGAGGGGGAGCCTTCTCCCAAGCTCTCAAGCTTCAACTTTGAAAGGTGAAAATGACCTTTTTGGCTCATCTGGAGCTTTATTAAAATTAGACATGTGATTTTGGCAGTTTTTCCTTCGAGCTTCTTATTGCTGCTGACAGTTACCTGAGTCTTTTTAATACCAAATCTCAGATGTTTAACTTTCTTGGACACATTTTCCTTCAGTCACAGCGCTCAGCTGGATGTGTAAATTGAGCCCTTCACATTTAAAATGAGAGCGAGTAATATTAGGGATCCTGCACAAAGCTATAATGATGAATACTCCTGGCACATATTGTCATTTGTTGCTGTACAGTCAGTACAACTGATTATAACTAGGGGCGGCACTTTGATCAGTCATACCAATAACTCCCTCGATTTGTTTAGAGGCGGCGTTTAATGACCCTGTTTGTCATGTCCTCATGAAGGTATCGTTACTCTACTGGTGAAGTTGAGGAGTTGGGCAGTGTTCTCAATAATTATCAAACCTCCAGACAAAGAGATCTACAGGTTATTAACTTGTGCCCATGAGATAATACCCGTGAATACAAAATACTTTATACTGCATGAGGCTCCACAGAGTTCAGATAAAGTGTGTGACACAACCAGCTTACAGTGTAAAAGAATGACAGGACTCCTTGATGCCTTGATAATTGTTGTGACACCTTCACTTTGTTACTTTGGGCTTTTTTTCTGTCAATTAATGGAGAAAACGATCAGCAGATTAATCAATAAATTTAAG